>NC_088418.1:10291196-10406196 GCF_034236695.1 Oncorhynchus nerka
TACTGTTCCATTCACTCCATTCCAGACATTATTATGAGCATTTTGCAAAGGGAAAAGGGAGCAACTCAAGACATTACTGATGATTCCCGTTGGGGTCTAAAATGATCCAGTCAGAGATCTGTCATTTGACAGACACAACTAATCTTTATAGAGACTGCAAAGACTCAATGAACTACATACTGAACGATCAGCCAACCAACCAACCAACCGACAGATGGACAGACCAACCAACCATGGAGAGGTTGAAAAACACATTGGTGATATGAAATGCTGGTATTCAGATTGAAGATATAATATATTTCCCCCTAAAAAAAGACTACAGAAGTGATGTGCGGGAACCATTTATGACAAAAAGAGATGGAGAAAAGAGAGGGATGTTCTTTTGGTTGAAGCTGATAGAATTGCCGCCTCAATGAAAGAATATCATCAAAATTAAACAGCAGTTTTATGTTTACTGTAATGCAATGTGAACTCTGGTACAAAGTGTGTGTGTGTGTGTACAGTACGTGTGTAGGTGTGTGTGTGTGTGTAACAGTACGTGTGTAGGTGTGTGTGTACAGTACGTGTGTACAGTACGTGTGTAGGTGTGTGTGTGTGTACAGTACGTGTGTAGGTGTGTGTGTGTGTACAGTACGTGTGTAGGTGTGTGTGTGTACAGTACGTGTGTAGGTGTGTGTGTACAGTACGTGTGTAACAGTACGTGTGTAGGTGTGTGTGTGTGTAACAGTACGTGTGTGGTGTGTGTGTGTGTGTGTACGTGTGTAACAGTACGTGTGTAGGTGTGTGTGTGTGTAACAGTGTGTGTGTAGGTGTGTGTGTACAGTACGTGTGTAGGTGTGTGTGTGTACAGTACGTGTGTAGGTGTGTGTGTGTGTGTGTGTGTGTGTGTGTACAGTACGTGTGTAGGTGTGTGTGTGTACAGTAGGTGTGTGTGTGTGTAAGCACGTGTGTAGGTGTGTGTGTGTACAGTACGTGTGTAGGTGTGTGTGTGTACAGTACGTGTGTAGGTGTGTGTGTGTGTGTGTGTGTACAGTAGGTGTGTGTGTGTGTGTGTGTGTGTACAGTACGTGTGTAGGTGTGTGTGTGTACAGTAGGTGTGTGTGTGTGTGTAAGCGTGTGTAGGTATATCACCGTTTCATGTATGGATCAGAAATATGATTAGGTGGATTTTTATTTGCCTTTGGAGTTACTTTATTTCTTTAAATGCTAAAAATCCAGATGACATTTTTTCTATCTATTTTGAAAATGAGCTTTTAGGTGTTTTCTGTTTGACTAAATTCAGTAAAAGTTTCTGAACGCTCTAGTGCAGCTGTGTCAAACTCATTCCACGGAAGGCCGAGTGTCTGCAGGTTTTTGTTTTTTCCTTTCAATGAAGTCCTAGACAACCAGGTGAGGAGAGTTCCTCACTAATTAGAGACTTTAATTCATCAATCAAGTACGAGGGAGGAGGGGAAAACCACGCAGACACTCGGCCATCCGTGGAATGAGTTTGACACGTGCTCTAGTGCCAAATTTCTACTTGGTCCCCTGCAACACTTTTTGAACAGGAAAATGAATACTGCTGCAACAGCTGAATCTGGTAAAATCACTGAGTTTGAAGGAGGTATGCTCTCTACAGTTTATAATTTAGATTTAGTCCGATGATGTGCTACACATTAATATCGGATCATTCAAAGCCACTAGATTGAGAAGAGTAAGACATTCATTTAGATCCATTTTCACAGAGAACTATATTCTGCCGTTGACAGCAAGCCAAGATGTTCCAGAGCCTCCTGTCTGGAAACAGACAGATAATGATGTCCAACACTTTATCACTGACCCCTTAACACAGGGTTTCAGATAGCTGTTAATGATGTCCAACACTTTATCACTGACCCCTTAACACAGGGTTTCAGATAGCTGTTAATGATGTCCAACACTTTATCACTGACCCCTTAACACAGGGTTTCAGATAGCTGTTAATGATGCACAACACTTTATCACTGACCCCTTAACACAGGGTTTCAGATAGCTGTTAATGATGCCCAACACTTTATCACTGACCCCTTAACACAGGGTTTCAGATAGCTGTTAATGATGTCCAACACTTTATCACTGACCCCTTAACACGGGGTTTCAGATAGCTGTTAATGATGTCCAACACTTTATCACTGACCCCTTAACACAGGGTTTCAGATAGCTGTTAATGATGTCCAACACTTTATCACTGACCCCTTAACACAGGGTTTCAGATAGCTGTTAATGATGTCCAACACTTTATCACTGACCCCTTAACACGGGGTTTCAGATAGCTGTTAATGATGTCCAACACTTTATCACTGACCCCTTAACACGGGGTTTCAGATAGCTGTTAATGATGCCCAACACTTTATCACTGACCCTTAACTCCAGGATCGGGTTTGGATAACCCTGTTAATGATGTCAACACTTTATCACTGACCCCTCAACACGGGGTTTCAGATAGCAAATGATGTCCAACACTTTATCACTGACCCCTTAACACGGGGTTTGATAGCTGTTAATGATGTCCAACACTTTATCACTGACCCCTTAACACGGGTTTTAGCTGTTAATGATGTCCAACACTTTATCACTGACCCACTTAACACAGGGTTTCAGATAGCTGTTAATGATGTCCAACACTTTATCACTGACCCCTTAACACAGGGTTTCAGATAGCTGTTAATGATGTCCAACACTTTATCACTGACCCCTTAACACAGGGTTTCAGATAGCTGTTAATGATGTCCAACACTTTATCACTGACCCCTTAACACAGGGTTTCAGATAGCTGTTAATGATGTCCCCCGGGTGTATATTTTGGCTTTTGCCCTAGCACTCCAGGATCGGGTTTGGAAAACCCTGCCTTAACAGACACGTATCTACTTCATGGCAGAAACAAATATTTTTTACATATTTTATTCCATTTATTTGATCGTTGTTTTGTTTTACATTTCTAAATGTTGACGAATGTTTGGAGTTTTGATTATTATTTCACATTTTAAATTCAAGCAGAAAAATACATTGACGATTTACATGTTTTAATTTTTAATTTAAATTGCATGACAAGTAACTAAAACATATCTTCACGGAAAATTTGAACAAAAAGTTACGTCAAAGATTGTTGTGATGTGGAATTTTGCTGTACCGCAATTTCTTGCGCTATATCCCGAAGTCAATATCGTTGTGACCTCTCGAGATGTCTTAGGGCTAGAAACCAGACTCAACTATAATAACGGCTAGTTTTGGTTCAATGTGTTGTTTGTAGGCTGTCGATGCTCTGTTTCCATCTCACCGATCAGATTTAGGATCCAGAGCTACTGATCTACAGTATGTAATGCACCTGCATCGACAGTATGTAATGCATTACATACTGTCGATGCATTACATACTGTAGATGCATTACATACTGTAGATTACAGATGCATTACATACTGTAGATGCATTACATACTGTCGATGCATTACATACTGTAGATGCATTACATACTGTAGATTACAGATGCATTACATACTGTCGATGCATTACATACTGTAGATGCATTACATACTGTAGATGCATTACATACTGTAGATTACAGATGCATTACATACTGTCGATGCATTACATACTGTCGATGCATTACATACTGTAGATTAGATGCATTACATACTGTAGATGCATTACATACTGTAGATTACAGATGCATTACATACTGTCGATGCATTACATACTGTAGATGCATTACATACTGTAGATGCATTACATACTGTAGATTACAGATGCATTACATACTGTAGATTACAGACGCATTACATACTGTAGATGCATTACATACTGTAGACACAGATGCATCTGGAATCCTATGGAGACTTTCTGGAATAGATAGTTCACAAACGAATGCATGTTTGATCAAGTGTGTCAGTGGCTCCTAAATTCCCAAGTCTTAAGAAGTTACAAGGGAAACCTGGGGAGGATTGGTTTTAGTATCACTTCGTTGCCAAGCAGAACGTCACAAGAAAGAGTGATGAATTAATCATTATACAGAAAAAAAAAGATGAGAAAAAAAAACTAAAAAAACCTGTTGTGTGTTGTGATTTCCAGACATATTTGCATGAATCTGTATGTGCTGGAAAACAATTGTGGAAAACCTATTTTCTGTTTTGCTGTCACAGCTGTAGTATTCTGTTGTTCACACTTGGGTGTATGAATGTTGAATGACAGTCAGTGAAGTTACTTTCCTCTTTTCATCTGGCAACTTCCAATTATGAACAGTTCAGTACGGGTTGTAGCCAGTTGTGGTATTGTTGAATTCAACCATCTGCTCCAGGCAGAAGTTACCATTTAAATCCTCACCTTATCCATCCAAGGGTGAAACACCCCCAACTAGCCTTAGATCAGTGTCTGGGGGGGGGTTACATCTTGTAGCCAGTTGTGGTATTGTTGAATTCAACCAACTAGCCTTAGATCAGTGTCTGGGGGGGGGATTACATCTTGTGACAACCTATGACCTTGTGTTCACCAACCCTGGTCCTGAGGACCCACTGGGTGTGCAGGCTTTTGTTCTAGCCCAGCACTAACTTGATTAAAGTAATCATCAAGACCGAAGGCTGGAACCACTGCTGTAGGTAATATATGAGTTGGACACGGAGGTTTGAGCGAAACTATCATGACGTAATGTGTTGGAAGTTGTTTTTGGAGGTATTTTTGTTTTTCTGTCCAGTGACCTATTTTGACACGGCATCATGATTTTTGTGGCGTTTTAGTGAGTAGGGGAACACCGCTCTAGAACTTGTGTCCGATTCTGTCTTTGCAATACAACGGTCTTCCTTGTAAGCTCCGATTAGTCGACAATAAAATTACAAATCTTGTTGGAATGAATGCTGGTGTGAGTTTGTTCCCTGTGTAACAGTATAACTTTAGACCGTCCCCTCGCCCATACCCGGGCGCGAACCAGGGACCCTCTGCACAACAGTCACCCCTCAAAGCATCGTTACCCATCGCTCCACAAAAGCCGCGGCCCCTGCAGAGCAAGGGGACCTACTACTTCAAGGTCTCAGAGCAAGTGACGTCACCGATTGAAACGCTATTTAGCGCAGCACCACCGCTAACTAAGCTAGCCGTTTCACACCCGTTACACCAGCACCACCGCTAACTAAGCTAGCCGCTTCACATCCGTTACACCAGCACCACCGCTAACTAAGCTTCACATCCGTTACACCAGCACCACCGCTAACTAAGCTAGCCGTTTCACATCCGTTACACCAGCACCACCGCTAACTAAGCTAGCCGTTTCACATCCGTTACACCAGCACCACCGCTAACTAAGCTAGCCGTTTCACATCCGTTACACCAGCACCACCGCTAACTAAGCTAGCCGTTTCACATCCGTTACATCAGCACCACCGCTAACTAAGCTAGCCGTTTCACATCCGTTACATCAGCACCACCGCTAACTAAGCTAGCCGTTTCACACCCGTTACATCAGCACCACCGCTAACTAAGCTAGCCATTTCACATCCGTTACACCAGCACCACCGCTAACTAAAGCTAGCAGTTTCACACCCGTTACATCAGCACCACCGCTAACTAAGCTAGCCGTTTCACATCCGTTACATCAGCACCACCGCTAACTAAACTAGCCGTTTCACATCCGTTACACCAGCACCACCGCTAACTAAGCTAGCCGTTTCACATCAGTTACATCAGCACCACCGCTAACTAAGCTAGCCGTTTCACATCCGTTACACCAGCACCACCGCTAACTAAGCTAGCCGTTTCACATCCGTTACACCAGCACCACCGCTAACTAAGCTAGCCGTTTCACACCCGTTACACCAGCACCACCGCTAACTAAAGCTAGCCGTTTCACATCCGTTACATCAGCACCACCGCTAACTAAGCTAGCCGTTTCACATCCGTTACATCAGCACCACCGCTAACTAAGCTAGCCGTTTCACATCCGTTACACCTGGACTCAGAGATGTGCCCCTACTCTGCAGGAGATACGGACTTGGGGAGAGTCTAAAGACAATGAGAAGCTTGATCTATTTAACATTACTAATAAAAATCAGGACTTACACAAAAAAAAGGGTTTTTTATAAAATATTTATTTAAGTTACATTTACCTCTGTTAACGCTGAGGTAAGCCACAAAGTACAAAATAGCATCTGTATTGTTGCCTTAAAATAAAAGGAGAGATGAGAAGTGACATTCGCGTTGGCAGTCCTTGTCAAAACGTCAGTCAGTGGTGTTTTGGTTGACAACACAGATAAAGGCATTGGAACTGTGAGGGAGAAGGTTTTTAACCAGTAGACTGTACACCGAGTACACAAAACATTAAGAACACCTGCTCTTTCCCTGACAGACTGACCAGGTAAATCCAGGTGAAAGCTATAAATCCCTTAAAATGTCAGTGTGTTAAATCCACTTCAAAATCAGTGTAGATGAAGGGGAGGAGACCGGTTAAAGGATTTTAAAGCCTCGAGACAATATAGAGACATGAATTGTGTTTGTGAGCCATTCAGAGGGTGACTGGGCAAGATTGAAGTGCCTTTGAACGGGGGTGTGGTAGTAGGTGCACCGGGTTTGTGTCAAGAACTGCAACGCCGCTGGGGTTTCCACACAACAGTTTCCCGTTTATCAATAATGGTCCACCAGCCAAAGGACATCCAGTCAACTTGGGGCACAATGGAGTCAACATAGGGGTGGGGGGTGCAATATTAACATCAACATAATATTAATATCAATATTAACATTGCTCCAGTTAGTCAATATGTGATAAATAATATCATTAGAATAATTTAGAGAGACTCAGCCCTGAGATTTAGACACAGAAACAACATTACAAAACAAAACACATTTCACAACCATGAAAATAATAGTCCAAAAGTCATATTTGGTACAACGCATCGGTTTGATTAAAGCAGCAACAGCAGCAATTAAGGAAAGTGGCTGGCGATCATTTAGCTCACTATTGGAAACAAATCTGTTTCCCTGCAGCACAGAGAACAAAAACAGAGAGAGAGAGAGAGAGAAAAAAAGACAGCCGTGTTGCTAGGTAGAATAGTTTTTGATGTGTAGCTATACTAGAATACCACTTAGAACACATACCCAATACATTGCTTTATTCTAGGTGCTATATAAGTGTGGATATTGGAACACACGTGTATTTCCTGCCGTGTGGGGAATCCTCTCCCAGGGAGTGGGCCTACTGTAAAATTCACCATCACTGCTGTTCTGGGCTCCCTGTACAGACAGACTGACTTCACAGGACTTGGACAGAAACACAATGCCCCTATTGCCACAACGGAAAAGCACAAACAGAGACAACGACCACCAGACGACCACAGTGACATCTCCTAAATGTACAGGTCGATCAGACCTGCTGTTGACATCTACAGCAGAAGGAGCAGGGTAGCTGCCCTGGTTAGTTGTGTTGATGCAACAGAAGACAACATCATGAACACTGACTGATTTGTCCCTGCACCAAAGCTGGTGAGGCGAAAGACAGAGTAGTTTAGAAGAGAACAGGAGAGAGAGACAGATGGAAAAGGAGAAGGTTGAACAGGACCACGCTAACCAAAATCAACTGCTACCCGGTAAAGGAGAAGGTTGAACAGGACCATGCTAACCAAAATCAACTGCTACCCGGTAAAGGAGAAGGTTGAACAGGACCATGCTAACCAACATCAACTGCTACCCGGTAAAGGAGAAGGTTGAACATAAAACATCAACTGACCATTGAACTAACCAAAATCAACTGCTACCGGTAAAGGAGAAGGTTGAACAGGACCATGCTAACCAACATCAACTGCTACCCGGTAAAGGAGAAGGTTGAACAGGACCAACAGGAAAGGAGAAGGTTGAACCCACGCTAACCAAAATCAACTGCTACCCGGTAAAGGAGAAGGTTGAACAGGACCACGCTAACCAACATCAACTGCTACCCGGTAAAGGAGAAGGTTGAACAGGACCACGCTAACCAAAATCAACTGCTACCCGGTAAAGGAGAAGGTTGAACAGGACCATGCTAACCAACAGCTACCCGGTAAAGGAGAAGGTTGAACAGGACCACGCTAACCAACATCAACTGCTACCCGGTAAAGGAGAAGGTTGAACAGGACCACGCTAACCAAAATCAACTGCTACCCGGTAAAGGAGAAGGTTGAACAGGACCATGCTAACCAAAATCAACTGCTACCCGGTAAAGGAGAAGGTTGAACAGGACCATGCTAACCAAAATCAACTGCTACCCGGTAAAGGAGAAGGTTGAACAGGACCATGCTAACCAAAATCAACTGCTACCCGGTAAAGGAGAAGGTTGAACAGGACCATGCTAACCAAAATCAACTGCTACCCGGTAAAGGAGAAGGTTGAACAGGACCATGCTAACCAAAATCAACTGCTACCCGGTAAAGGAGAAGGTTGAACAGGACCATGCTAACCAACATCAACTGCTACCCGGTAAAGGAGAAGGTTGAACAGGACCATGCTAACCAACATCAACTGCCACCCGGTAAAGGAGAAGGTTGAACAGGACCATGCTAACCAAAATCAACTGCTACCCGGTAAAGGAGAAGGTTGAACAGGACCACGCTAACCAAAATCAACTGCTACCCGGTAAAGGAGAAGGTTGAACATAAAGGACCACGCTAACCAAAATCAACTGCTACCCGGTAAAGGAGAAGGTTGAACAGGACCATGCTAACCAAAATCAACTGCTACCCGGTAAAGGAGAAGGTTGAACAGGACCATGCTAACCAACATCAACTGCTACCCGGTAAAGGAGAAGGTTGAACAGGACCATGCTAACCAACATCAACTGCTACCCGGTAAAGGAGAAGGTTGAACAGGACCATGCTAACCAAAATCAACTGCTACCCGGTAAAGGAGAAGGTTGAACAGGACCACGCTAACCAACATCAACTGCTACCCGGTAAAGGAGAAGGTTGAACAGGACCATGCTAACCAAAATCAACTGCTACCCGGTAAAGGAGAAGGTTGAACAGGACCATGCTAACCAACATCAACTGCTACCCGGTAAAGGAGAAGGTTGAACAGGACCATGCTAACCAACAGCTACCCGGTAAAGGAGAAGGTTGAACAGGACCACGCTAACCAACATCAACTGCTACCCGGTAAAGGAGAAGGTTGAACATAAAGGATCATGCAAACCCAAACATGTGGTAGACGGTTAGAAACTAGAGACTGACCGTAGCGCTACGGGTCTATACTTAGTGGAATTCTACAGACGTAGAGGGGATCTAAAAATCAAGTCAGTTTACATCAATTGATG
Organism: Oncorhynchus nerka; assembly: GCF_034236695.1. Taxonomy (NCBI): domain Eukaryota; kingdom Metazoa; phylum Chordata; class Actinopteri; order Salmoniformes; family Salmonidae; genus Oncorhynchus; species Oncorhynchus nerka. Next base: position 10,300,474 of record NC_088418.1, read on the forward strand.
TACATAAAAACAACATTTAAAAAAAACAGTGCCCTTGTTTAAACATATGATGCATGTGTAAGGTATTGTGGGTAATGGAAGTGTTGGCTTGAACTACCATCTTTGTAAATGTAATTCAAGAAAATAAAGAAACTAAAATGTAATGAGTCCCAGTAAAAACAGCCGAGGAAAGTTCAGAGCACATGACTGGTAATGAAGATGTGTGGACCAATCACTTTAGTCTCTGACAGCTGCATCAGCGAGATAGAGAAAGCCATGGTGTCAATGAAATGAAACAAGTTCTCTGTACTGATGATACTAACGACTACAGTGCATTCAGAAAGTATTCAGACCCCTCGACTTTATCCACGTTACAGCCTTATTCTAAAATTTCATAAATAATTCTCAATCTACACACAATAACCCATTATGACAAAGAAACAGGTTTTTAGAAATGTTTACAAACGCATTAAAAATTAAAAACAGAAATACCTTTTTTACAAACCCTTTGCTATGAGACCCAATTTTGCTCGTGTGCATCCTGTTTCCATTGATCATCCTGTTGATGTTTCTACAACTTGGAGTCCACCTGTGGTAAATTCAATTGATTGGATATGATTTGGAAAGGCACACACCTGTCTATATAAGGTCCCACAGAGCATGGTCTGAGCATAAACCAAGCCATGAGGTCAAAGGAATTGTCCGAGGAGCTCTGAGACAGGATTGTGTCGAGGTATAGATCTGGGTAAAGGTACCAAAAAAATGTCTGCAGCATTGAAGGTCCCCAAGAACACAGTGGCCTCCATCGTTCTTAAATGGAAGAAGTTTGGAACCACCAAGACTCTTCCTAGAGCTGCCACCCAGCCAAACTGAGCAATCAGGGGAGAAGGGCTTTGGTCAGGGAGGTGACCAAAAATCTGATGGTCACTGACAGAGCTCCAGAGTTCCTCTGTAGAGATGGGAGGGCTATCCAGAAGGACAACCATCTCTGCAGCACATGACAGCCCGCTTGGAGTTTACCAAAAGGCACCTAAAAACTCAGACCATGAGAAACAAGATTCTCTGGTCTGATGAAACCAAGATGTAACTATTTGGCCTGAATGCCAAGTGTCACGTCTGGAGGAAACCTGGCACCATCCCTACGGTGAAGCATGGTGGTAGCATCACGATGTGGGGAAATGTAACATTTCAGTTCATTTTTAATACATTCGCAAAAATGTCTAAAAATCTGTTTTTGCTTTGTCATTACAGGGTATTGTGTGTAGATTGGTGAGGGGGATTTTTTGGGGAATCAATTTTAGAATAATGTAACAAAATGTAGAAAAAAAGTCAAGGGGTCTGAATACTTTCTGAATGCACTGTATGTTGGGGCGAGTCGTGGATTAGATGCTATACAGGCCAGGGTGAGTCCACTTTGGTGAGGGTTATGCATACATGCCTTAACTCTATATGATTTAACAGTTCCGTTCGTTAAAGTGCCACTCCAAAGTGCTTTCAGCAACATCCCTCAGTAGAGGAAGTACATTCACAAAATGAATATACGATACAGGTAAGAAACAGTTAACCCTCAATTATTTATATCACCATCAAATGAGAGAGAAAAAAAAAAGAGCAAGTCAAATCTGTTGAAAATGGCTCATCACCCCCTCATAACTAAAATCAGATGAATCTGGCATTACTTTTCATCCCATGTAGTAAAGTATGGTCTGTATTGTAATCAGATACCTGTATTGTAATCAGATATGGTTCTGTCGATAAACTTGTGGTCGAGCTGAATAACTAGACCATTCTGCACCAGTCTCCACACCACCGCTATACGACCACCAGCTCCTCTACCAAGTGCAGTCTTTAGCGTTGAGGTTCTTACTCATAATTTTGATGCATACAAACACACCTCCGGGTCAATTGCAAAGTAAAAAAACTAATGCCACAAAATACCCCAAAAATAAATAAGCCAAATATAAATTACATACTTTAAAAAGCTTTATAAAATTAAATATCTCCAATTATTTTATCAACATTTCAATTTTTAAAAAAGGGAGAGAATCCTTTTTCCTAATAAATAATTAAAGCGAAAGCATATGTTTAGCCATAAGCCATAAGCTATAAGCTAAACACGTGCCATCTTCAATCAAATGGTGACATTGGTATTGGGCCCTGCTCCTAACTCTTCTGTTCTGTTCCGTCATTGGCCCATCTACTACCCACCGTTGGCAGTCAGTCCAGAACCAGGAGAGGAACATTAGGACAGTCTTGGTCTCCTGCTTAGTCTTCACAGTGCTTTATGTGGTGAAGATAACAGGAAAGGTAGCAGAGGTGCAGAAAGCCAGTTTAAGGTTTGTGGGTGTTTGCATTCCGCCCCCAGCCCAGCTCTCAATCCAGAGGACAGTTACAGCGTTGCCACAGTTACCGGGTTACCGGGTAACGCCACAGATGAACGACGTCTGGAACGGAAGAAAAAATATATATACATATTGTTTTCAAACAAAGACATAACATTTAGCAACATTGTGATCAAAGAAGACCGTTAGAATATGTAAAAACACTAACAGATGTGTGACTCACACGTAGGTCAGTAACACTGACATAAAGTGGACAACAAGCAGAAAAGAGTTGGTGTTGTCATGTATAAATGTGAAAGAGAACAACTAGCCATGTGTAATCAAGTCTGTCTTCTGGTTGTGTCACCGGTTGTCTCTTCTGCTCCCAGGAAGGCCTTGGAACGACTTGTTCTGGGGGGGGGGGGGGGGGGGGGCAGACAGTAAATCACAGTAACACACAGCGAAACCAAAAGAGAACAGTGTACTATGCACTACAATACATCACAGTGGTTGAGTGCTGGAGAAATTCAATCCCGACTTCCATTCTGATTTTCTAGGACTGTTAACGTCATGCAGTAGGGCTGTGTAGTCAGCCTCAGCATGAAGCAACTTCATCTTAGCGATGCACAATAAATCATAAAAACGGTAGGATTGCTAAATTGTCAGTTCCATGCCAAGCAAACGCTTTCACAAAAAGACTTTGTACAGTGAGACAGAAAACACTGACAGCAACTGAGCGAGTGAATGAGATGGGCTTAGTAAGGGTCGAACTAAGCAGTCACTTCATTTAACTGAGTGAGATCGGCTTAGTAAGAGTCGAACCAAGCAGTCACTTCATTTAACTGAGTGAATGAGATGGGCTTAGTAAGGGCTGAACCAAGCAGTCACTTCATTTAACTGAGTGAGTGAATGAGATGGGCTTAGTAAGGGCTGAACCAAGCAGTCACTTCATTTAACTGAGTGAATGAGATCGGCTTAGTAAGGGCCGAACTAAGCAGTCACTTCATTTAACTGAGTGAATGAGATCGGCTTAGTAAGGGTCGAACCAAGCAGTCACTTCATTTAACTGAGTGAATGAGATCGGCTTAGTAAGGGTCGAACCAAGCAGTCACTTCATTTAACTGAGTGAATGAGATCGGCTTAGTAAGGGCCGAACTAAGCAGTCACTTCATTTAACTGAGTGAATGAGATCGGCTTAGTAAGGGCCGAACTAAGCAGTCACTTCATTTAACTGAGTGAGATGGGCTTAGTAAGGGCTGAACCAAGCAGTCACTTCATTTAACTGAGTGAATGAGATGGGCTTAGTAAGGGCTGAACCAAGCAGTCACTTCATTTAACTGAGTGAATGAGATGGGCTTAGTAAGAGTCGAACCAAGCAGTCACTTCATTTAACTCAGTGAATGAGATCGGCTTAGTAAGGGTCGAACTAAGCAGTCACTTCATTTAACTGAGTGAGATGGGCTTAGTAAGGGCTGAACCAAGCAGTCACTTCATTTAACTGAGTGAATGAGATCGGCTTAGTAAGGGTCGAACCAAGCAGTCACTTCATTTAACTGAGTGAATGAGATGGGCTTAGTAAGGGTCGAACCAAGCAGTCACTTCATTTAACTGAGTGAATGAGATGGGCTTAGTGAGAGTCGAACCAGGCAGTCACTTCATTTAACTGAGTGAGTGAATGAGATCGGCTTAGTAAGGGCTGAACCAAGCAGTCACTTCATTTAACTGAGTGAGATGGGCTTAGTAAGGGCTGAACCAAGCAGTCACTTCATTTAACTGAGTGAGTGAATGAGATGGGCTTAGTAAGGGTCGAACTAAGCAGTCACTTCATTTAACTGAGTGAGATGGGCTTAGTAAGGGCTGAACCAAGCAGTCACTTCATTTAACTGAGTGAATGAGATCGGCTTAGTAAGGGTCGAACCAAGCAGTCACTTCATTTAACTGAGTGAGATGGGCTTAGTAAGGGCCGAACCAGGCAGTCACTTCATTTAACTGAGTGAATGAGATGGGCTTAGTAAGGGTCGAACCAAGCAGTCACTTCATTTAACTGAGTGAATGAGATGGGCTTAGTGAGAGTCGAACCAGGCAGTCACTTCATTTAACTGAGTGAGTGAATGAGATGGGCTTAGTAAGGGCTGAACCAAGCAGTCACTTCATTTAACTGAGTGAATGAGATGGGCTTAGTAAGAGTCGAACCAAGCAGTCACTTCATTTAACTGAGTGAGTGAATGAGATGGGCTTAGTAAGGGCTGAACCAAGCAGTCACTTCATTTAACTGAGTGAATGAGATGGGCTTAGTAAGGGTCGAACTAAGCAGTCACTTCATTTAAAATCTACCGTCCATACCTTGTGCTTGGTGCATTTCATGGAGAAGTTCTCTTCATTGAGGACACAGTCTGTGGGGAGAAAAATGCTTGGATCAATGAAGGGGACTGATCAAGAGCAAAACAGCAGCTGAACCAGCCTCCACACACACACACATCAACCGGCTACAGATAGAGCCTACACACACACACACACACACACACAGGGTGGCATTACTGTTTTACAAACACAGTACTAGTGTTATAATATAGGAAGGGGGAGGTCAGTGTTAGGACACAGACAAACACACGATCCAGGATACACTTCACACTCCATCCCCCAGGGGGCATTAACAGGGTCTAGCACACATATGTCAGAGTCAAGGCCCGCGGGCCACATCCGGCCCGCAAGAAGGTTTTTTACGGCCCCTGGGATGATCTTGATTTATTATTAGAACCGGCCCGCAGCAAGCCGGCAGCCCGCAGATCTTTTACACGCACCAATACTACATTTCCCACAATGCAAAGGTGACGCACCGAGCAGTAGGCTGCTTCATTTCAATATTTATTGGCACAGCAGTCGTCAGCATCACAGTAAAATTAACTTTCAGATACCCATCAAAAATGGCAAAACGGAAGGTGGATACTGAGAACCGGGGGTTTCAAACAAGGTGGGAGTCGGAGTATATGTTCACGAAGGTAGCTGGAAAACCTGTGTGTCTTCTGTGTGGAGAAAGTGTGGCGGTACTGAAAGAGTATAATCTGAGACGACATTATGAAACGAAACACGCGGACAAAAACAAGAATATGGACATGGAACAAAGGCTACAAAAGGCAGAGGAATTAAAACGAGGCCTCAAATCTCGACAGGCTCTGTTCAAAAAAGCCAAATCACAAGGCCAGGCTGCTGTCAAGGCCAGTTTTATTTTGGCAGAAGAGATCGCTAAATCAGCCCGGCCATTTACGGAGGGGGATTTCATCAAAAACTGCATGATTAAAGTTTGTGACGAAGTTTGCCCAGAAAAAGGCAACTCTTTTTAAATGTGAGTCTGAGCAGAAACACCATTGCCGAGAGAGTAGACCAGTTGTCCATCAATCTAAAAGAGCAGCTTGTGAAAAAGGGAAAAGATTTTATTGCATATTCCTTGGCTGTGGATGAGAGCACCGACATTTCTGACATTGCCCAGTTGTCAATTTTCATCCGCGGAGTGGACTCCAACCTAAGCGTGACAGAGGAGTTTTGGCTTTACGTCCTATGCATGGCACAACTACGGGGCATGATTTGTATGAAGAGGTGTCAAGATGTGTAAATGAGATGGAGCTGCCTTGGGAAAAACTCGTGGGTTTGACAACCGACGGAGCACCTGCGATGTGTGGACACAGGAGCGGACTGGTGGCGAAGATACGGGAAAAGATGCAAGAGGAAAACGCGACAGGTGAGCTGACAGCTTATCATTGTATCATACACCAGGAAGCGTTGTGCGGTAAAGCCTTGAAAATGGAGCATGTAATGAGCATCATCACGCGCACAGTTAACTTTATCAGAGCCAAAGGTTTGAATCACCGCCAGTTCAAGGCATTTCTGACGGAGTTAGAAACGGAGCATGGTGATTTGCCTTATCACACAGAGGTGCGATGGCTAAGCCAGGGAAAGGTGCTTCAAAGATGTTTCGAGCTTCGTGAGGAGATTTGTCTGTTCTTGGACAGCAAAGGGAAAGACACAACACAACTCCGAGACGAAATGTTTCTGTGTGAAATGGCTTTTCTGTGTGACATTACGAGTCATCTGAATGCAATAAACTTGCAGCTGCAGGGTCGGGATCGTGTCATCTCTGATATGTACAGTACAGTGAAGGCATTTAAAACCAAACTGACTCTGTGGGAGACGCAGATGCGGAAAGAAAATTTGAGCCACTTTCCCAGCTGCCAGACCATGAAAGAGAAGCTCTCTACCAGTGCGTTCCCGAGCACACAGTTGGCTGATAAAATAGGTATGCTTGCCGCTGACTTTCGACGCCGATTTGCTGACTTTGAAGCACAAAAAAGCAGGTTGGAACTGCTCGGTAACCCATTTGCTGTTGACGTGGAAAGCTCACCACCAAACCTCCAAATGGAGTTGATTGACCTCCAATGCAATGATGCACTGAGGGCAAAATATGCGGCAGTGGGTGCTGCGGAGTTCGCCCGTTTCCTCCCCGGCACAATGCCCCAGCTGCGCATCCAGGCTGCTCAAACGTTGTCTATGTTTGGCAGCACATACCTGTGTGAACAACTGTTTTCTTTGATGAACCTGAACAAAACATCACACAGAAGTCGACTTACTGCTGAACACCTCCACTCAATTCTGAGGATTTCTTCAGCTCAGAGCCTTACCCCGAACATTGATGAACTTGTGGAAAAGATGGGACACCACCAAGTATCACCCTCAACCTCAAACAAGTGAACATTACTGTGCAATCACATATTTAGAGTTTTTACTCAGTTCAAGTTTAAAAGTTAAAATTTAATATTTGTTTTCACTGCATGTTACTTCTCCTTAAACAAAGTGTTGTTTTTGATTAATAGATTTTTGCACTTTATTTTTTTGTATTTCAATCCAATTATATTTTAAAAATATTTCAGTTGAGTGGATGATAGAAAATTGCTATTATTGTTTTTTCTTTGAAGTAAATTTAGCCCACTTTTGCTAAAATAGAAAATATAGTCTACTGATGGTGCCTTGAATACCGGTTTCTTTCATTTAATGTTCATGTTATGGGGATATTTATATAAAGGAAATTTGTCTTTTGTGTCTGTTGAAAATTAAAGATTACTGACAGAGCCATAAGAAAATATTGCTTTATTTATCTGATCATATTGTAATATATTTGTTAGGTTTTCAGTAGGTTCAATTAGGTTCACTAGACTATATGCGTCATTTAAAAATTTTTCAATGAACATTCGAACAGTCCGGCCCTCGTCTTGTAGCTGATTTTTTTATTTGGCCCTCCGTCCATTTGACTTTGACACCCCTGGTCTAGCACATCCGCTGCTACCAATTACGGCTAGTCAGTGTCCCAGCTGGCAAGCCGTGAGGCTGCTGTTTGTGTTTGACGGCCCGAAGGCCTTTCCTTTTGTTTTGAGTCTTTCGTTTGGGATTAAATTCCCTTTTTTGTACGTATTTATGTTTGAACGAATAATCCTGGACTGGCCGAACTAGAGGTCAAGAGAAACAGAGCTGGCCCTGGACCAAGGTAAAGTTGCACTCTCCCTGGGTACATGTATATTCAATACCTGGTCGCATGATTTCTCACATAAATGCACATTCATTCAGGTTACAGACCAGTTAGCTGGGTCACAGATCCCTAGACATAACGAGTCAGGTTACAGACCAGTTAGCTGGGTCGCTGATCCCTAGACATAACGAGTCAGGTTACAGACCAGTTAGCTGGGTCGCTGATCCCTAGACATAACGAGTCAGGTTACAGACCAGTTAGCTGGGTCGCTGATCCCTAGACATAACGAGTCAGGTTACAGACCAGTTAGCTGGGTCGCTGATCCCTAGACATAACGAGTCAGGTTACAGACCAGTTAGCTGGGTCGCTGATCCCTAGACATAACGAGTCAGGTTACAGACCAGTTAGCTGGGTCGCAGATCCCTAGACATAACGAGTCAGGTTACAGACCAGTTAGCTGGGTCGCAGATCCCTAGACATAACGAGTCAGGTTACAGACCAGTTAGCTGGGTCGCAGATCCCTAGACATAACGAGTCAGGTTACAGACCAGTTAGCTGGGTCACAGATCCCTAGACATAACGAGTCAGGTTACAGACCAGTTAGCAGATCCCTAGACATAACGAGTCAGTTTACAGACCAGTTAGCTGGGTCACAGATCCGTAGACATAAGGAATCAGGTTACAGACCAGTTAGCTGGGTCACAGATCCCTAGACATAAGGAATCAGGTTACAGACCAGTTAGCAGGGTCACAGATCCCTAGACATAACGAATCAGGTTACAGACCAGTTAGCAGGGTCACAGATCCCTAGACATAACGAGTCAGGTTATAGACCAGTTAGCTGGGTCACAGATCCCTAGACATAACGAGTCAGGTTACAGACCAGTTAGCTGGGTCGCAGGTCCCTAGACATAACGAGTCAGGTTACAGACCAGTTAGCTGGGTCGCAGGTCCCTAGACATAACGAGTCAGGTTACAGACCAGTTAGCAGGTCCCTAGACATAACGAGTCAGGTTACAGACCAGTTAGCTGGGTCGCAGGTCCCTAGACATAACGAGTCAGGTTATAGACCAGTTAGCTGGGTCACAGATCCCTAGACATAACGAGTCAGGTTATAGACCAGTTAGCTGGGTCACAGATCCCTAGACATAACGAGTCAGGTTATAGACCAGTTAGCTGGGTCACAGATCCCTAGACATAACGAGTCAGGTTATAGACCAGTTAGCTGGGTCACAGATCCCTAGACATAACGAGTCAGGTTACAGACCAGTTAGCTGGGTCGCAGGTCCCTAGACATAACGAGTCAGGTTACAGACCAGTTAGCAGGTCCCTAGACATAACGAGTCAGGTTACAGACCAGTTAGCAGGTCCCTAGACATAACGAGTCAGGTTACAGACCAGTTAGCTGGGTCACAGGTCCCTAGACATAACGAGTCAGGTTATAGACCAGTTAGCTGGGTCACAGATCCCTAGACATAACGAGTCAGGTTACAGACCAGTTAGCTGGGTCGCAGGTCCCTAGACATAACGAGTCAGGTTACAGACCAGTTAGCAGGTCCCTAGACATAACGAGTCAGGTTACAGACCAGTTAGCAGATCCCTAGACATAACGAGTCAGGTTATAGACCAGTTAGCTGGGTCACAGATCCCTAGACATAACGAGTCAGGTTATAGACCAGTTAGCTGGGTCACAGATCCCTAGACATAACGAGTCAGGTTATAGACCAGTTAGCAGATCCCTAGACATAACGAGTCAGGTTATAGACCAGTTAGCTGGGTCACAGATCCCTAGACATAACGAGTCAGGTTACAGACCAGTTAGCAGATCCCTAGACATAACGAGTCAGGTTACAGACCAGTTAGCAGGGTCACAGATCCCTAGACATAACGAGTCAGGTTACAGACCAGTTAGCTGGGTCACAGATCCCTAGACATAACGAGTCAGGTTACAGACCAGTTAGCTGGGTCACAGATCCCTAGACATAAGGAATCAGGTTACAGACCAGTTAGCAGGGTCACAGATCCCTAGACATAACGAGTCAGGTTATAGACCAGTTAGCAGGGTCACAGATCCTTAGACATAACGAGTCAGGTTACAGACCAGTTAGCTGGGTCACAGATCCCTAGACATAACGAGTCAGGTTACAGACCAGTTAGCTGGGTCGCAGGTCCCTAGACATAACGAGTCAGGTTACAGACCAGTTAGCTGGGTCGCAGGTCCCTAGACATAACGAGTCAGGTTATAGACCAGTTAGCTGGGTCGCAGGTCCCTAGACATAACGAGTCAGGTTACAGACCAGTTAGCAGGTCCCTAGACATAACGAGTCAGGTTACAGACCAGTTAGCAGATCCCTAGACATAACGAGTCAGGTTATAGACCAGTTAGCTGGGTCACAGATCCCTAGACATAACGAGTCAGGTTATAGACCAGTTAGCTGGGTCACAGATCCCTAGACATAACGAGTCAGGTTACAGACCAGTTAGCTGGGTCACAGATCCCTAGACATAACGAGTCAGGTTATAGACCAGTTAGCAGATCCCTAGACATAACGAGTCAGGTTACAGACCAGTTAGCAGATCCCTAGACATAACGAGTCAGGTTACAGACCAGTTAGCAGGGTCACAGATCCCTAGACATAACGAGTCAGGTTACAGACCAGTTAGCTGGGTCACAGATCCCTAGACATAACGAGTCAGGTTACAGACCAGTTAGCTGGGTCACGATCCCTAGACATAAGGAATCAGGTTACAGACCAGTTAGCAGGGTCACAGATCCCTAGACATAACGAGTCAGGTTATAGACCAGTTAGCAGGGTCACAGATCCTTAGACATAACGAGTCAGGTTACAGACCAGTTAGCTGGGTCGCAGGTCCCTAGACATAACGAGTCAGGTTATAGACCAGTTAGCTGGGTCACAGATCCCTAGACATAACGAGTCAGGTTACAGACCAGTTAGCAGATCCCTAGACATAACGAGTCAGGTTATAGACCAGTTAGCAGGGTCACAGATCCCTAGACATAACGAGTCAGGTTATAGACCAGTTAGCTGGGTCACAGATCCCTAGACATAACGAGTCAGGTTATAGACCAGTTAGCTGGGTCACAGATCCCTAGACATAACGAGTCAGGTTACAGACCAGTTAGCTGGGTCACAGATCCCTAGACATAACGAGTCAGGTTATAGACCAGTTAGCTGGGTCACAGATCCCTAGACATAACGAGTCAGGTTACAGACCAGTTAGCTGGGTCACAGATCCCTAGACATAACGAGTCAGGTTACAGACCAGTTAGCTGGGTCACAGATCCCTAGACATAACGAGTCAGGTTACAGACCAGTTAGCTAGGTCGCAGATCCCACGTGTAACCACGCCAGCCCAGGACCTCCAGATCAGGCTTCTTCACCTATGGGATAGTCTGAGACCAGCGACCTAGACAGCTGATGAAACTGAAGAGTATATGTGGATGTAATAAACACAAAATATTTTGTGTGGAAAAACTTATTCCGAATGGCTGGGCCTGGATCCCCAGTGGGTGGGCCTAGCCCCCAAGTGGGTGGGGGCCACCCATGGCTGCCCTGTGAAATCCATAGATTAGGGCCTAATTAATTTATTTCAATTGACTGGTTTGCTTACATGAAACTGTAACTCACTGAAATCGTTGATATTGTTGCACGTCGCGTTTATATATTTTTGTTCAGTATAGATTACTTATGAATTATCACCATTAATAAATGGAACAATGATTATGTTATTCAATGTACTGACTCCAAAGTGTGGCACGCAGGCCACGGAGCCTATTTCAATGCTCCTATTATGCACAACAAAAATGACAAAGATACACTTTTTACATAGGCCGTACCAAAAGATCAGTAGGCCTGTGCTAGTAATTGTGTCTTGACGCCCCATTGCTGGTGAGCTTGCAAAGTAAACAGTTCATATTTTTGATTAACATTTTTTGGAGCCGGATATTTATTATGGCAATCCTCTCTCCCTACGATTTCACTGCACCCAATCCTATAGCTGTACAACAAATCAGCAATCTGTTCTCTGGCGCACTGGACCTTTGTTGATTGAAAGCTTGCTGGTCCAATCAGAGGTCAGAGTGTGCATTTCATAAGCCAATCTGTTGCCCTTTTTATTCTAAGGGCAATGCTGTGGCTACTGCTTCTGGCTGCATGGAGAGTTATCCACAGAGACTGTGCCATAAAATAAGTCCAGAGTCTTGACGCTCCGAAGTCAAGTCTCAAATAATGACATTTTCTATCAAATCGAGTCTCAAGACACATCTGTGAGACAAGGAGACTCACCCAATGGTCCCGGTAGGGGACAGGGATAAGGACAGAGGAAACTCACCTGACTGTAGAGAACACCTGTAGTGATACTTGTTGGGGCATCCTTTGATGAAGCAGCCCAACGTGGCACCTGGGTTATGGCAGCGAGAACACGTCTGAAAACATGAAATACAATGAATTGGTTCTCGTGTTGCGGGCCAACACCAAAGACAAGCTGCTATAGTAGTTTACATTGCGGGTACATTTCGCTACACCTGCAATAACATCTGCTAAACACGCGTTTGTGACCAATAAAACTTGATTTGACATTGTTTGACAGAGTTGTAGCACTGTTAAATATGAACTAAATGTAAAAATAGTAAACAGACGGTTACAACAGCAGACATAGTCCCCATGGAAGATCATTATATAGTCACCCCAAATCATACATCAATAAAGACATGTTTTTATTCTGCAGGATTTACACTTACCGTCTCCTGAGCCACCTTGACTGCCTCTTCCAGGCCGTAGACCCTTCCCTTCACCAGGAACACAGCTGCAGACCAGATGCTGCAGTCCTCGTGGAGCCAGTACTCACACTGGTCCAGAGGCACCACCGGGGGAACGTACCAGTCATCCACTGCAGCCCTGGACCCAGATGTTACCGAAGGCCCAGCCTCAATCCTGCCCCTCTTAGCTCCAGGGCTGCCTGAGGGGTCGCTGTCACTGGTCCACCTCCCCAACAGGCCCTCCCGTTTCAGCCGGGGGTCAGGTTTGTGGGGCCAGGGGACCCCCGGGGGCCGAGCACACTTTCTACCCCGGCCTCTCACGCTGCAGGATGAGTCAGAGTCACTGAGATCCTCCTCTTCTTTGAGGCCTGGTTTGCTAGCTGGGGCTTCAGTGCTGGGTCTGTATCCCTCAGGGTAGTATGGCCCGTGGAGGTCCCCAAGGTCCATGGCGTTAGCCGAGCCTCCACACAGGCAGCAAACCAGTGAGCTGTGGTGCTGGCTGTGGGTGGAGATGCGGCCCAGCTGGAGGCAGGAAGTGGAGGGTACAGCCCCTGGGATGAAACCCCTGGATCCTGAACTTCCAGCCTGCTGTTGCCCCTGGCCATTCTGCATGGGCTTCTCCTCCTCTGGGTAGTTGATGACAGTACAGTTAACGGGGGAGGTGGAGGAGGGCTTATGCTCTATGTGGATGAAAGGAGAGAACGTGTCCACCCTCATGTCCCTCTTCTCCTCCTTGTAGTTGATGTATTTCAGTTTGATCTCAGGCTCCCGAGGGGAGAATATTGAGGACTGATCCCGTCTGGGTTTCTTCCTTTTTTTCTTGGGAGCAGGGGTCGCCTTCCTTGTTTTGGCTGTGGGAGCAGCTGCTTCGCTGCTTGTAGTTTCAGCTTTATGCTTCCCGGGTTTCTTTGGAGATGTTTTAAATGACGGCGATACAGTCAGTAAATCCACCTCAGAGGAGGGCTCGGGACCTGACTCTCCGTGTTCCGACTCCTTCTCTAAATCTTTGTCTGGAGCAAAGGGCAGACTGGAGGTTATCGGAGATGTGCGGTGGTCGTGTGGGTATTTCGAAAAACAGGCATTTTCCGAATCTGAGGTAGACTCTATGCAACGGCCTGTGTTTGTGTAAATTTTACCCATATGACCGGTCAGTGAGGCTGCCGCCTGTACTTTAGTCTCTTCCTCAAAGCTAGACTCTGCTTTATTCTGGACCTTCTTCTTCACTACAAACGAGGTCTGTTCGTTAGGACTAACACCGGCTTTAGATGGACTGCTCTGGGTCAGGGGATTCGTCTGAGACTTGGGCTTCTTAGTAGATACTTTATACCAGTTAGGGTTTATATTCATCACTATGGCCTCTAGCCTGGTTCCCCTGCCAGAGCGAGGGGGAAGTTGTTTCCTCTCAGAAGTCCTCTGCTCTACCTTGACATTACCATTCAGGTGAGTAGCAGCTGTCTGCTTGAGTTTCTTTTCTGAAACCTCTGGCACAGTGCTCTCGTCTTCTGTCAAATCAACAATAGGCTCTGAAGCTGCCTTGGGTTTATGTCCTGGCTGCTGGAAGTCCTTGCTGTAAACTAACCTTGGTGTATTCTCACCATTAGACCTTGTCCCCTGTACTGCAGACAGCCCAGGTCCTCCTTTCCCCAGCTCATCCCAGCAGGTATCAGCCATGTCGTCTGGTGAATAATTGTATGCACAGGGTGAGCAGGAGGGCCGAGGCAGAATGAGCCCATCCTCTACGTCGTCCAGTGAGACAGAGGGAGAGACCGGGTCCTCCAGAGGACTGATATAGTCCCTATTCGGAGAACACAGGTCCCTGGGACTCCTGCTGTGCTGCATCAGGACTGGCTCCTCTGTTCTAGAGATGAGAAAGAGAACCTCTGAAGCCCTCTGACCATCCTCCATGTCTGTAGGGAGAGACTCTGGGGAGGAATCGATACAGATGGCAGAGTTGGACCAGCTGCTACTACCCTGGCCATTCTGCAATCCTTTGTTGACTGTGTCCTGCGAAAGAGTGCGTTTCATTGAACTCCCTCTCTGTTGAGGCTTGTATTTCTCCACTCCTCCGTTACTGGCAACTCGATGGCCATTGATTTCATGAGACTGCTGCATCAGACACACCCCTGCGACATTCTCACCCACCACCTGGGCTGGAGGGATAGAGTCAAACATTTCCGACCGAGGTGCGAAGCCCAGAGGCCTGTCCACCTGCTGCAGGTAGCCATCCATTGTTGAGAACCTGCTGATCGACGGGACACCGTAGAGAGAGGGATGCTGGGAGAGAGAGGGATGCTGGGAGAGAGAGGGATGCTGGGAGAGAGAGGGATGCTGGGAGAGAGAGGGATGCTGGGAGAGAGAGGAATGCTGGGAGAGAGAGGAATGTTGGGAGAGAGAGGGATGCTGGGAGAGAGAGGGATGCTGGGAGAGAGAGGGATGCTGGGAGAAGACATGAGACCGGCTCACATATGAGAGAGTGACTGTAGTGTTGGAGAAGGGATTGTCTGGCTGGATCTGGTCTACTGGTTGAAGCCTGTGGTCGTGGTCAGTCTCAGGGAAGTTTGGGTACCAGCTGGGAGGCTTGACCACCTGTAGGACGTCCATGGAGTTGTCTTTCAAGAGGCATTCCTCACCTTTTCTGGTCAGGTCCATCACAGCGGGAAGGCTGCGGGTGGAGGGGAGTTCCTGTGGCTCTAAATCATCAGAGTCCCCCAGCGGTTGCTCCATAGCAACTGAAATTGAGCAGAAATACAGAAAGGTTAGATAAATACATGGAATTGAAATGATCTTGATGACCTCAAGTGAGAACATGACTGGATATAGGACAAGATTGGGTTCCATCATCACCAAGCACATTGGTCAACAGTGGATTGCAACTTTATCTAGCTAGAGTACAGACAACAAGCTGCTAGCGATAATGCACATCACAGACTTAGCTAGCTAAATATCGAAATAGCTAACTAGAAAGCAAACAAGTCAGAACTAAATGCTAAACGTGCCTCTAACGTTGTTTTCGTTGGCTGTCGGCGTTCACTTAGTTTTCCATTACTACTGTTCAAAGTAATGTAACGTTAGTTGCAGATTCATTAAGTGGCAGGTCAACAAACAAGTAAACAAACAAAGTATCGCGTTTGTACAGTATCAAGCTGACTCGGGAAAAGTGGACAAATCAGAAGTATATAAATTACTGGAAATCCACCAAAATAGATGCGATAAGAAAAGAAACTAACAAAAGTTACCAACTGGCTTCGAACCTCTGCCTTCTCACAAACAAATAAATTTAGCCAACTACATTTATGTTTATTTGTTTAGCTAACTACATTTGTTTATTTATGTTTAGCCAACTACATTTATGTTTAGCCAACTACAGCTAACTTTCCGTAACCTGGAATAACAGCTGACTGTCCCAATCCCGCTCCCTTTAAAAAAATAAAAATCGTCAAATGGGTTTTGACTAGGAACTACAGCTACGACCGGAGGGGACTTTTTCCTAGCAGGTTAGAAGAAATTACACGGCAGGTTAGGAGACTTTAGTCAAGGTTGGGGAAAGGGTTAAGATGATCTCAAATGATCTCCTAACCAGTTACAAAACGTCACTTCCGGTCTTAGTTGTACTCCATCAAGTCCAGCCACAACTAGTCAAATGTGAAGGATGATTCGTGCGACAACAAGAGTTACAGTAACATTACCTCGTTAGTTATCAGATTAACCTAACTATGTAAATAGGATACGTGTTTTGATTAGGTTAGTTAATGTAACCAGTTCACGATGTACTAAACTAGCTGTAGTTAGACGCTTACCACAAAACAATGTCCCTTGTAAAAGTTGCACCTCTCTAATACTCTTCTAAACTAACCAATGAATCTGTAGTTTATACGATAACGTCATTTTATTGTGAAATAAAGGGTGACTGGCTGGTGGCTATAATAATACAATCCTTGAATATTTGCTGGTTATTGCCATTCCGCGGTGGGGATTGATTTCCCGCAGACCACGGAGGGGTGGAGTGATGCATTTATTAGATACAGCTAACTAGCAATCAACTTTGATTTATTTATGGTTTCCTAGCTAGCTTGCTACGCTAATTTGCTAGGCCCTTCGTATGAAACAAAAGAGCGAGCATATTGCGCTGCCGGAGACTGAAACTTACCCAAACAGGAAGGAGTGTGGGGCTTTTACAAACGTCCAATTCAACAGTGAGTCCCACCCAGCATCTTGGTCAAGAGCCAATCTAACTCTTGTACCCTAAAACCCCGAACTAGATTTGTGTCAGTAAACAGGATCAAATATCCCTGCACTTTCCCGAAGACGCGTAAACTGCGGAACATTTCAAGAACAGCATTTGTCAGCTCTCAGCCTTGCAATCACAGTGAAGCATTATGGGAAGTTGGGAAACAACGAAACTTCCATATACTGTCTATCATTGGGACGAAAGCTGGCGGAGTTGCTTTTCATCGGCAGGTATTCTTGTCATGGTCCTTCATTTATGAGCATAATTTTTCTCCACACAGATATTAATTTTGAATAATCGGAACATATTGTATAAAAATACTTCTTTGTTTTTAGAATATTGGTTACCGAAATAATATCCTATTGGTGAGCCAACTTGTAAATGCAGATGGTCTTTTACTTAATCATAAGGAATTATTATCACTTTACAAGATCCCTGTGACACCTAAAGATTTTGCAAGACTAGATGCCATTCCCTCCGGTATTGCTTTATTATTCAGGAACGTGTCAAGACTTGACCCACAGAACATACGATTATCCCTGTTGACTCACCAGTAGGAAAGATTATTATTTTTTGGTCCATTCAACAGTAGAGCTATACAAGTCTTGTTTCAACAGGATGTTGTATATCTATACAGTGGGGCAAAAAAGTATTTAGTCAGCCACCAATTGTGCAAGTTCTCCCACTTAAAAAGATGAGAGGCCTGTAATTTATCATAGGTACACTTCAACTATGACAGACAAAATTAGGAAAAAAATTCACATTGTAAAATCACATTGTAGGAATTTTTATGAATTTATTTGCAAATTATGGTGGTAAATAAGTATTTGGTCACCTACAAACAAGCAAGATTTCTGGCTCTCACAGACCCGTAACTTCTTCTTCCAGAGAGTCCTCTGTCCTCCACTCGTTACCTGTATTAATGGCACCTGTTTGAACTTATCAGTATAAAAGACACCTGTCCACAACCTCAAACAGTCACACTCCAAACTCCACTATGGCCAAGACCAAAGAGCTGTCAAAGGACACCAGAAACAAAATTGTAGACCTGCACCAGGCTGGGAAGACTGAATCTGCAATAGGTAAGCAACTTGGTTTGAAGAAATAACTGGGAGCAATTATTAGGAAATGGAAGACATACAAGACCACTGATAATCTCCCTCGATCTGGGGCTCCACGCAAGATCTCACCCCGTGGGGTCAAAATGATCACAAGAACGGTGAGCAAAAATCCCAGAACCACACGGGGGGACCTAGTGAATGACCTACAGAGAGCTGGGACCAAAGTAACAAAGCCTACCATCAGTAACACACTACGCCGCCAGGGACTCAAATCCTGCAGTGCCAGACGTGTCCCCCTGCTTAAGCCAGTACATGTCCAGGCCCGTCTGAAGTTTGCTAGAGAGCATTTGGATGATCCCGAAGAAGATTGGGAGAATGTCATATGGTCAGATGAAACCAAAATATAACTTTTTGGTAAAATCTCAACTCGTCGTGTTTGGAGGACAAAGAATGCTGAGTTGCATCCAAAGAACACCATACCTACTGTGAAGAATGGGGGTGGAAACATCATGCTTTGGGGCTGTTTTTCTGCAAAAGGACCAGGACGACTGATCCGTGTAAAGGAAAGAATTAATGGGACCGTGTATCGTGAGATTTTGAGTGAAAACCTCCTTCCATCAGCAAGGGCATTGAAGATGAAACATGGCTGGGTCTTTCAGCATGACAATGATCCCAAACACACCGCCCGGGCAACAAGGGAGTGGCTTCATAAGAAGCATTTCAAGGTCCTGGAGTGGCCTAGCCAGTCTCCAGATCTCAACCCCATAGAAAATCTTTGGAGGGAGTTGAAAGTCCGTGTTGCCCAGCAACAGCCCCAAAACATCACTGCTCTAGACGAGATCTGCATGGAGGAATGGGCCAAAATACCAGCAACAGTGTGTGAAAACCTTGTGAAGACTTACAGAAAACGTTTGACCTCTGTCATTGCCAACAAAGGGTATATAACAAAGTATTGAGATGAACTTTTGTTATTGACCAAATACTTATTTTCCACCATAATTTGCAAATAAATACATTAAAAATCCTACAATGTGATTTTCTGTACTTTTTGTAGGGATTTGTTGTTAATAATAAGGAAAACATTTAAACGGCAGAGTTCAATACATCAATGTTGTATATCGTTTTACTCGAGTGAGACAACTTGTATTGTGTGAAAAGGTTTTGTCCTGAGTCATATATTAATAATATATTATAGACGTTTCCATTAGTGCCGAGTACATTAGTGCTTTTTGAGGTCCGTTCGGTTCTATTATTAAAACGTTATCATGGTTATCGAATTCGGTTTTGCTTATTTGGGTTGAATGCTGTAACACAGAATAAAACATTGAATAAAAGTCCCATGATGGTAGTGAATTCCCATTACTGCTTGTCACTTATTAACAATTTATTCACACTACTTTAATAAAATATTTCAGTTATTTTACAGTTTTATTTGAGCATTTTATTATTTAATTTCAAAGTCATCATCTCACAGTATTCATGAATACCAAGGGAATCCCGTCTTCCCCAAAAAATTGAACAAGGAAAAAAGTATAAAAGATACATTTTGTATCTTTCATCTCTCTGTGTTTCATAATTTCCCTTAAATTCGCAAGAGGTTGAATGTACAATACTTCACTTTAGAAAGCACCGGAGCGAGCCAAACAGCACCCCTCTGTCTCTGTAGGCCATTTATCTGATGCTGTCTGGTCCAAAATAGTATGATATTGTTGCCACCTGTAGGATTGAACGCAAGGGAGCCAGTGTGCATTTGTCCTCCTTTGATTAAAAAAAAAAAAGTATAAAATAATAGCCAATCAA
Source organism: Oncorhynchus nerka (assembly GCF_034236695.1). NCBI lineage: Eukaryota > Metazoa > Chordata > Actinopteri > Salmoniformes > Salmonidae > Oncorhynchus > Oncorhynchus nerka. The sequence goes on from NC_088418.1 coordinate 10,320,158, forward strand.
CATTGACCTAAACTGAGTAAGCTCAACTGTGAATGGTCCTGGACCCAAAACAAGTGTCAAGGGAAGACAGTTTGCACACATCAAATAACATCGAGCATACGTTATTGACAGAAACAACTTGAATTGTTGCATCTGTACTGAAAAAATATCAAAATGCAACATGCAATTTCAAAGATTTTGCTGAGTTACAGTTCATATTAGGAAATCAGTCAATTTAAATAAACTAATTAGGCCATAATCAACAAATTTCACATGACTGGGCAGGGCCGCAGCCGGGGAGGGCATAAGCCGACCACTGGGGAGCCAGGCCCAGGCAATCAGAATGAGTTTTCCTGCACAAAAAGGCTTTATTATAGACAGAAATACCCCAAAGTTGACAGCAAACCACTCGCCCACACGACACCATACACGCCGTCTGCCAGGTACAGCTAAAAATGGGATTCTCAAACCACTCGCCCACACGACACCATTCACGCCGTCTGCCAGGTACAGCTAAAAATGGGATTCTCAAACCACTCGCCCACACGGCGCCAGGTACAGCTAAAAATGGGATTCTCAAACCACTCGCCCACACGGCGCCAGGTACAGCTAAAAATGGGATTCTCAAACCACTCGCCCACACGGCGCCAGGTACAGCTAAAAATGGGATTCTCAAACCACTCGCCCACATGGCGCCAGGTACAGCTAAAAATGGGATTCTCAAACCACTCGCCCACACGGCGCCAGGTACAGCTAAAAATGGGATTCTCAAACCACTCGCCCACACGACACCATACACGCCGTCTGCCAGGTACAGCTAAAAATGGGATTCTCAAACCACTCGCCCACACGGCGCCAGGTACAGCTAAAAATGGGATTCTCAAACCACTCGCCCACACGACACCATTCACGCCGTCTGCCATCTGCCTGGTACAGTTAATAATAGGATGTGTCTGTGAAGAGCACACTTCTCCAGTGTGACAGTGGCCATGGAAGGTGAATATGCCCACTGAAGTCGGTTACGACGCCGAACTGCAGTCAGGTCAAGACCCTGATGAGGACGACGAGCACGCAGATTAGTTTCCCAGAAACTAAAAACTGGACAGAAATTATTCGGTTGTGCAAACCCAGTTTCATCAGCTGCCCCAGACCATCCCACAGGTGAAGAAGCCAGATGTGGAGGTTCTTGGCTGGCATGGTTACATGTGGTCTGCTGTTTTGAGGCCAGTTGGATGTACTGCTAAATTCTCTAAAACGATGTTGGAGGCGGCTTATGGTAGTGAAATTAACATTCAATACCATGGCAACAGCTCTGGTAGACATTCCAGCAGTCAGTATGCCAATTGCACGCTCCCTCAAAACTTGAGACATCTGTGGCATTGTGTTGTGTGACAAAACCACATTTTAATGGCCTTCCCCAGCACAAGATGCACTTGTGTAACAATCATGCTGTTTAATCAGCTTCTTGATATGCCACATCTGTCAGCTGGATGGATTATCTCGACAAAGGAGAAATGCCCACTAACAGGGACGTAAACACATTTGTTCACAATATTTTATTGAAATGAGCTTTTTGCATGTATGGAACATTTCTGGGATCTTTCATTTCAGCTCATGAAACATGGGACCATCACTTTACATTTAAAAAAAAAAAAAGTTCATTTAACCAGACAAGTCAGTTAAGAACAAATTCTTATTTACAATAAGGGCCTACCAAAACGCAAATGGCCTCGTGCGGGGACGGCGGCCTGGGATTACATTTAAAATAAATACAAATATATATATATATACAAATATAAATATCAGACAAAACACACATCACAACAAGAGAGACAACACTACATAAAGAGAGACCTAAGACAACATAGCAAGGCAGCAACACATAACAAAGCATGGTAGCAACACAACATGACAACAACATGGTAGCAGCACAAAACATGGTACAAACATTTTTGGGCACAGACAACAGCACAAAGGGCAAAAAGGTGGAGACAACAATACATCACACAAAGCAGCCACAACTGTCAGTAAGAGTGTCCATGATTGAGTCTTTGAAAGAAGAGATTGAGATAAAACTGTCCAGTTTGTGTATTTGTTGCAGCTTGTTCCAGTCGCTAGCTGCAGCGAACTGAAAAGAGGAGTAACCCAGGGATGTGTGTGCTTTGGGGACCTTTAACAGAATGTGACTGGCAGAACAGGTGTTGAATGTGATTGATGACGACTGCAGTAGATATCTCAGACTGGGGGGAGTGAGGCCTAAGGGTTTTATAAATAAGCATCAACCAGTGGGTCTTGCGATGGGTATACAGAGATGACCAGTTTAGAGGAGTATAGATCACAGGGTATTAAATTACCCTTTGAGGTTTTCATTCAGCTTGGACTTACTGTATCTTCAGATCCTCTTTGTTGCGTTCACATTTCTCCACCGTGTACCCTTTTAGACAAGCCCAAGAGACAAACCAATTATAAGCCATTATCAAACATCTGCTAACAGATGTCACATGACAACACAGAAAAACATTTGATAAGCAATGTTCACCTCACCAACAATGGCCACCATATTTCAAAGGCCTACTTGGCAACATGTCAAAAGAGGTTAGTGGAATAGGTAAGTATACCAATATGAACATACTGTATATTTGCATTAAAAACACATACTTATTAGCTAGCATGACAAAAACAGAGGCTACATACAGTAGCTACATTTCAATGGGGCTAGCAAACAGCCGGGCTAAACCCAAATCTCCATGACAACAGCAAACTGTTTTGTTAAGCAAACATTCTGATGTTGTAAAAAGTTATATAGAAGGTCTAACGACAGGATGACCATGGATGATTACATTCAGGGATTGTCAAAAAACACTAGCTAGGGAACAACCAACGACTTCCTGTTTTGTCTTCTGGCTGTATTTTGACAACTTATTTACTACCAACATCAATTAGTACAAAACTCTACCTGATTACTGGAAACTAGTGTTTTCCTACTGAACACTGCAAAACTCTACCTGATTACTGGAAACTAGTGTTTTCCTACTGAACACTGCAAAACTCTACCTGATTACTGGAAACTAGTGTTTTCCTACTGAACACTGCAAAACTCTACCTGATTACTGGAAACTAGTGTTTTCCTACTGAACACTGCAAAACTCTACCTGATTACTGGAAACTAGTGTTTTCCTACTGAACACTGCAAAACTCTACTTGTACATCTTGAGTAGTGCATGAACTACACATTCACTACGGCACGAATAGGTTTTGTGAATTACTACAAAAATATTTGGAAAAATGTCTAATTTCCATTCATTTTGAAACGGTGGAGGTTGTGTAGATCTGTTGGAAAGAAATCCAATTGAATTCCTTTGAAGGAGGCAAAATGTGAAGTATGTGCGAGGGCTGTGTAGACTTTCAATAGGCCCTGTAAATGTTCTCTCTGGGCAATTGATCAATTAAATAGCAGACAGAAAATAAAACCTACTTGACTGGGGCCCTTGAGAGAAAAGTGTTGCGGTGTATAATTCCTTTTAAATCGGTTTGGAGAAAGATTAACACAGTTTAGTAGATTAAAACACTCAAACTGAACACAGGGTGCAAAAATATTTATTGCTAATAAACCGGTTGTCAGTTGGTATACATTGGTTGTATATTTACAACAGTAGAGTACAGAGGGATTGGTATGCGAGACAAAAAACATACATAAATAAATACAAAGGGACTGCCACTGAACAAGACTACAGACATAACCGACTCCAACAAATCATCCTCCCATACAGCTGTGCCAATACGATTACACAGAGAAGAATGTAAATATATTTATATCGGAAATCAGATAATCCCATTCGTTCTGTATGCGTTCAAGCAGTCGCCTTCCAGGGGTCATTTTAAAATGGCCCCGTTTCAGAAAACATTCTATGATGTTAATAATTATCATATAACAAGTCAACACATCAGGCAAGGAAGGAGCAACATCCAACGTAACAGATAGTTTACTTGTACAATGATGCAGGCAAACATTTGATTTCCATAGCTTTGTTAAGGGGATAGAGACAGCATGTGAACACTGACCTCACCTAGCATAACACGCAAGCCTGAAGGCAAGATTGCTCCTACGGTTTTGCTTATGCAAGTAATTATTCCATCATCATCATCATTATGCAGTTGTGTTTAGCCTTTTACAACATCATAATTATTCCTTCGGCTATTAACACAGACTAAGGAGTCCAAACAGTAGCTTACAGGCCATCTTTGTTAGTGTAGGCACGATCGATGCCTCATTAAAAACCGTACAGAGTATTTACCGTAACACGTAATGGTGATGAAAAACTAAAAAACTAAATGTCACAGTAACTAAAGTGCATGGAATGAGTCTAGACATAAAATTCAAATCTTCATTACCATGTTTTTAAAAAATATACATATATACACACACGACATGTGTGTGTGTGGTGACCAGTGTGTTTCTAAATAAGTCATTACAGAGGTAAAATATAGTGTCCTTTTTAAACATGCTGCAAGGTGACTGGAGCGGTGTGACTCAGTCAGAACTCCTTAGTGTCTTTGTCAAACAGGTGGAGTCGCTGCTCGGCAGTGAGCCCTTCCTTCAGACTCTGGGGGGGGGGAGAGACTGTTAATGACCGTGGTCAGGTTTAACTGAGACTTTCAGGTAGACAGGACTGAATCATTGACGAGGAAGCAGATTGATGCAAACAGAGAGGTCATTTCTGTCACTGGTAAAAACTGATATTTCTCTCTAGCCCCCACTGGTACCAAAAACAAAAAGGTGATCCATTTCAAATCCACAATCAAAAATGTGATTTTGACTGTTAATGTGTGAGATTCAGAGGAGGGAAAGCACAAGAGTCCAAAGGGTCTAGTAATGCAGAGGGCTTTTCTCTCATCCGTACCAGAAACGTGGGGAATAATAATGTAAGTCTTTTATTCACACCCAGAAGGATGTTGGAGACCATTAGAATGAGCAAACAGGGGATATAGTGGTTATTTCTGGGTAACACACTGCTGAAGGGTGAACATATAAACAAAATGGTGGTACACCAATGATGCACTGCTATTGGTGGTTGTCTGGTTTGGTATGTGACCATAAGGAGAAAAGTAGGCCTATAGGTTCTCAGGCAGCCCTAGCTGGCCCTGGGCACCAGACACAGACTGAGAAGGGGTTTGGGGGGGGGACCCATCTCATCACATATTGGTACACTTCTCTCTTATAGAAGCATTTTAACCCACAATCAAATAGCACAAAGGGATTTGTTTAAAGGTTTTTAGAGTAATATGACAAAAGTGTTGTATGTTGGGGAATTCAAACCTCAAAAGTTGCAGTGTAATGCAGTAGTTAACCTGAAGGTGGCAGTGTGTCACAGCTCAATGGCACTTGGTTCCAAACTGAACTGTTCTCACACAGACAACCTTCAGCTGTGGGAGACTTCTCGATTGGGAAAAACACATTAATATGTCTTACTCAGGTGTTAATAAGTTATACCTTTGACCTCATGGTGCGCTCGATGCGTTTGGCGGCAGCAGCCGCCATCTTGAGAATGTCAGGGTTGCTTTTGGACTTCATGATATCTGAGGAGAGATAAGACAATTACTTCAATGACATGTCCTGGGGGGAAAAAGTGGCTAGTTCAGCTTATGTACAGTATACTATAGACACTACTGTAATAAATCTACTTGTCTGGCTGGTTGTCGTAAGGAGATCAGTGGGTTGCAGGTCAGAGACAGTCTGGACTATGAGACATCTTATGTAAATAGACAGAACAAATGCAAATGTTGGAGGCATTGCCACACACTGGTTATGAGTGAAACAACCACCAAACTTGTTAAGACTGAAACAAAGGGCTCAGGTCATAAGTTGTGCACTAAGTAGGGACTAGGGTTCCATTTGGAACACTAGGTAGGGACTAGGGTTCCATTTGGAACACTAGGTAGGGTCTAGGGTTCCATTTGGAACACTAGGTAGGGTCTAGGGTTCCATTTGGAACACTAGGTAGGGTCTAGGGTTCCATTTGGAACACTAGGTAAGGACTAGGGTTCCATTTGGAACACACTAACGGAGTAGCAGAAGGCTAGAAAGTGTTCTGTATTCCTACCGTATCCTCCTGCCCTCTCCACCTCCTCCAGTGACGGTTCCCCCAGTGCCTCGTGGGCCAGCTGCAGCTGCTCTCTGAGCCTCCCCAGGTCTCGCTCTGCTTTGGCCTTCACGATACTCAGCTCTGTGTAGATGTCCTTGTACTTGTCCGTCGCATACTTCTTATCCTGGAGGGACAAATGATACATTGTTTAAGGTGGCAGGGTGAGAAAAACAACCTGGGCATAAAATGAGAAAATATCATAAAATACAATGAAAAATGATAAAAAGCTGTTTTAGGTAAATTGGGTCTTACTCTTTGGGCGGCCTGGAGTTCATCCCTCAGAGAGTTGATTTCCTGTTTCAGATACTGGACCTCCGACTCCTTCACCCTCAACATCACCTGGCAAAGATCAAAACGCTAAGATTTAAGGGCTAAACTTCAGCTGTGTATAAAAGCAAAGTCCCCTTTTCAACAAACAGGAAGACTTCAAATCGTCTAATCTTATGTTCACCTCGAGCGGAGCTTACCTCTAGTTCGTACAGTTCCTTCCCATGTGTAATGTTGCAGGCGTTTCCACCCCCGTCTTCAGTGGCCATAGAGCGCATCTTAGTGATCTCTGCAGCTAGACGGTTGTTCAGCTCCTACAGACACAAGGCACATTACATATCATGGTAAGTGTGAGGACTATTACCTGGGTGTTTGTTAGTGCCTGGGTGTGTGTGTGTGTGCACCTGGTTGTGTGCGTTGAGCTCCTGGTTCTCCCTCTGACACTGTCTGAGGGCCTGTCTCTCAGCCTCCAGGGCCTGGGCCAGGTGGGCGTTCTCCAGACACTTCTGAGAGTACTGCTCTGACAACACCTCGATCTCCCTCTGGAATGAACACAGCTCCTCTCTGCAACACAGACGAGGGAGGGAGAGGGAGAAAGAGAGAACGAGAGGGAAAGGCAAAGATAGAGAGAGAGGGAAAGAGATAAGGGGAAAGAGAGTGAGAGACAGAGGGAAAGAGAGGGGAACGTGAGAGGGAAAGAGGGAAAAAGAGAGAGAGAGGGAGAGAGAGAACACAGGAAAAGACTCAGTAAATCAGGCAACACACTCAGCCAATCAACACCATACATTTACCACTCAGTACCACACTCAGCCAATCAACACCATACATTTACCAAGCAAGAAACACAACCAAAAAGACCACGCTGAACACTTTTCCATCATAATAGCTGACCAAAGGAAACAGTAACACAGATCTGAGAAAACTCCTTCATTTTGTAGGGTGAGTAGGAAAAAACATTGTAAGGAACCAGACTCAGTACAGCCACTCCTTCCTTCATATTTTAGTTCTGGCCTGACACTGGAGCTTCAGTGTATTCAGAGGCTAGACAGACTGGGCCAGACTGCTGCTAATCAGTTCCTTAATAAACCCCAGACAGACGGCTGGGACTGGAACCGTCTGTAATTCCAGGTTTGGCAAGGTCACCAGCCGCCACCTTTAGTTCCACGTTGCCCTGGTTACAGCTGGCAAGGCACAACCAGTCACAGTGACATACTGGCTTTGCCCAGACCTTCGTTCCCATGGCGCTGGGTTGGATTTAAACTTCAATATAAAAACATAATTGGTGCAGTCACATCCACAGTTTCCATCAGGTGTAAAAGGTGCAGTCACATCCACAGTTTCCATCAGGTGTAAAAGGTGCAGTCACATCCACAGTTTCCATCAGGTGTAAAAGGTGCAGTCACATCCACAGTTTCCATCAGGTGTAAAAGGTGCAGTCACATCCACAGTTTCCATCAGGTGTAAAAGGTGCAGTCACATCCACAGTTTCCATCAGGTGTAAAAGGTGCAGTCACATCCACAGTTTCCATCAGGTGTAAAAGGTGCAGTCACATTCACAGTTTCCATCAGGTGTAAAAGGTGCAGTCACATCCACAGTTTCCATCAGGTGTAAAAGGTGCAGTCACATCCACAGTTTCCATCAGGTGTAAAAGGTGCAGTCACATCCACAGTTTCCATCAGGTGTAAAAGGTGCAGTCACATCCACAGTTTCCATCAGGTGTAAAAGGTGCAGTCACATCCACAGTTTCCATCAGGTGTAAAAGGTGCAGTCACATCCACAGTTTCCATCAGTAAAAGGTGCAGTCACATCCACAGTTTCCATCAGGTGTAAAAGGTGCAGTCACATCCACAGTTTCCATCAGGTGTAAAAGGTGCAGTCACATCCACAGTTTCCATCAGGTGTAAAAGGTGCAGTCACATCCACAGTTTCCATCAGGTGTAAAAGGTGCAGTCACATCCACAGTTTCCATCAGGTGTAAAAGGTGCAGTCACATCCACAGTTTCCATCAGGTGTAAAAGGTGCAGTCACATCCACAGTTTCCATCAGGTGTAAAAGGTGCAGTCACATCCACAGTTTCCATCAGGTGTAAAAGGTGCAGTCACATCCACAGTTTCCATCAGGTGTAAAAGGTGCAGTCACATCCACAGTTTCCATCAGGTGTAAAAGGTGCAGTCACATCCACAGTTTCCATCAGGTGTAAAAGGTGCAGTCACATCCACAGTTTCCATCAGGTGTAAAAGGTGCAGTCACATCCACAGTTTCCATCAGGTGTAAAAGGTGCAGTCACATCCACAGTTTCCATCAGGTGTAAAAGGTGCAGTCACATCCACAGTTTCCATCAGGTGTAAAAGGTGCAGTCACATCCACAGTTTCCATCAGGTGTAAAAGGTGCAGTCACATCCACAGTTTCCATCAGGTGTAAAAGGTGCAGTCACATCCACAGTTTCCATCAGGTGTAAAAGGTGCAGTCACATCCACAGTTTCCATCAGGTGTAAAAGGTGCAGTCACATCCACAGTTTCCATCAGGTGTAAAAGGTGCAGTCACATCCACAGTTTCCATCAGGTGTAAAAGGTGCAGTCACATCCACAGTTTCCATCAGGTGTAAAAGGTGCAGTCACATCCACAGTTTCCATCAGGTGTAAAAGGTGCAGTCACATCCACAGTTTCCATCAGGTGTAAAAGGTGCAGTCACATCCACAGTTTCCATCAGGTGTAAAAGGTGCAGTCACATCCACAGTTTCCATCAGGTGTAAAAGGTGCAGTCACATCCACAGTTTCCATCAGGTGTAAAAGGTGCAGTCACATCCACAGTTTCCATCAGGTGTAAAAGGTGCAGTCACATTCACAGTTTCCATCAGGTGTAAAAGGTGCAGTCACATCCACAGTTTCCATCAGGTGTAAAAGGTGCAGTCACATCCACAGTTTCCATCAGGTGTAAAAGGTGCAGTCACATCCACAGTTTCCATCAGGTGTAAAAGGTGCAGTCACATCCACAGTTTCCATCAGGTGTAAAAGGTGCAGTCACATCCACAGTTTCCATCAGGTGTAAAAGGTGCAGTCACATCCACAGTTTCCATCAGGTGTAAAAGGTGCAGTCACATCCACAGTTTCCATCAGGTGTAAAAGGTGCAGTCACATCCACAGTTTCCATCAGGTGTAAAAGGTGCAGTCACATCCACAGTTTCCATCAGGTGTAAAAGGTGCAGTCACATCCACAGTTTCCATCAGGTGTAAAAGGTGCAGTCACATCCACAGTTTCCATCAGGTGTAAAAGGTGCAGTCACATCCACAGTTTCCATCAGGTGTAAAAGGTGCAGTCACATTCACAGTTTCCATCAGGTGTAAAAGGTGCAGTCACATCCACAGTTTCCATCAGGTGTAAAAGGTGCAGTCACAACCACAGTACCCTCAACAGGTTATGCAGGTTATGGACCCCAAGGGGTGCAGGTTATAGACCCCAAGGGGTGCAGGTTATGGACCCCAAGGGGTGCAGGTTATGGACCCCAAGGGGTGCAGGTTATGGACCCCAAGGGGTGCAGGTTATGGACCCCAAGGGGTGCAGGTTATAGACCCCAAGGGGTGCAGGTTATGGACCCCAAGGGGAGCAGATTATAGACCCCAAGGGGTGCAGGTTATGGACCCCAAGGGGTGCAGGTTATAGACCCCAAGGGGTGCAGGTTATGGACCCCAAGGGGTGCAGGTTATGGACCCCAAGGGGTGCAGGTTATGGACCCCAAGGGGTGCAGGTTATAGACCCCAAGGGGTGCAGGTTATAGACCCCAAGGGGTGCAGGTTATAGACCCCAAGGCGTGCAGGTTATGGACCCCAAGGGGTGCACGTTATGGACCCCAAGGGGTGCACGTTATGGACCCCAAGGGTGCAGGTTATGGACCCCAAGGGTGCAGGTTATGGACCCCAAGGGTGCAGGTTATGGACCCCAAGGGTGCAGGTTATGGACCCCAAGGGTGCAGGTTATGGACCCCAAGGGTGCAGGTTATGGACCCCAAGGGGTGCAGGTTATGGACCCCAAGGGTGCAGGTTATGGACCCCAAGGGGTGCAGGTTATGGACCCCAAGGGTGCAGGTTATGGACCCCAAGGGTGCAGGTTATGGACCCCAAGGGTGCAGGTTATGGACCCCCAGGGGTGCACTACACAGCTGATTCAACTCATCATCAAGACATAGCTGTTCAGCAGTCTGATGGCCTGGTGGTAGAAGCTGTCTCGGAGCCTGTTGGTCCGAGACCCGATGCTCCGATACCATTTCCCAGATGGTAACAGAGTAAACAGTCCATGGCTCAGGTGACTGCAGCCCTTGACGATCTTCCAGGCCTTCCTCAAACACTGCCTGTTGTAGATATAATAGGAGGGCAGGGAGCGTATTGGGCAGTCCATACCACCCTTTGCAGAGCCTTCCGGTTGAGGGCGGTGCAGTTGCTGTACCAGGCGGAGATGCAGCTGGTCTTGGATGCTCTCAATAGTGCAGCGGTAGAACTTCTTGAGGATCTGAGGACACATGCTGAATTTCTTCAGTCGCCTGATGATGATGATGTTGTTGGAGTCGTACATGGCTATGCAGATGTACAGGAGGGGACTGAGCACAAACCCCTGGGGGACCCCCGTGTTGAGGGTCAGTGTGGCAGACGTGTGTTGCCTACCCTCACCACCTGGGGTACAGTTGAAGAGGGAGGTGTTCATACCCAGGGCCTTGAGCTTAGTGTCAAGCATGGAGGGGCCTATGGTGTTGAAAGCTGAGCTGTAGGCGATGAACATCTTTCTTACATAGGCTTTGCTCTTGTCCAGGTGGGATAGGGCAGTGTGTAGGGCAATTGCGATATCTGTGGATATGTTGGGTCATTTGCAAATTTTAGTGGGCCCAGGGTGTCCGGTAAGGTGGAGCTGACTTGGTTCTTGGGACCAGCATCTCAAAGCACTTCATGATGACAGAAGTGAGTTCTACAGGGCGACAGTCATTTAGGCAGGTTACCTTTGTTTGCTTGGGTACTGGGACAATGCTAGACATCTTGAAGCATGTGGGGATCAAAGACTGGGACAGGGAGAGGTTGAATATGTCCGTGAAATCTCCAGCCAGCTGGTCTGCACATACTTTGAGGACGTGGCCGGGGATACTGTCTGGACCGGCTCCTTTGCAAGCATTCACACGCTTGAAGGTCTTACTGACGTCAGCCGCAGAGATCTAGAGCTCACAGTCTTCTACAGCAACGGGAGCCCTCATGGGAGGATCGGTGCTGGGGGTATACAGCCGTGATTATAACCACTGGGAATTATCTTGGGAGATAGTGGGGTTGGCATTTAATCGGGAGGTATTACAACAGCGGGAGAACAGAAAGTTGTGAGGAATTGTAAGTTACCACAGTCACACCATGAGTTGTTGATAATGAAGCAAATGCCTTCCCCTTTACTTTTCCCAGAAAGATTCCTCTGGCTACGTGATAATGGAAAACCCAGCAGGCTGGATAGCCAGATCCAGCATGGAGCCCATGAGCCACGTTTCAGTGAGGCAAATTATGTGTCTCTCAGGTCCAGCTGGTAGGAAATCCTCACTCTGAGCTTGTAACTTATTGTCTAGAGACTGTACATTTGCTAGTACAATACTAGGAAGCATTAGGTGATTGGCCATTCTCTTTAGTCTGACTAAAACACTAGCTCTCTTTTTGGTAGAGGCTCCTGGAATGAATGAAACTACTTTGGGAGAACTGAACAAAGGGTCGAATCTGTCAAATTTGTGGCGAGTAATCGCCGATTTGATGACCAGGAGTGCTCGTCGGTCATAGGAGATAATACTAGAAACATTTTTGGGCAAATAAAGTAAAAAAAAGAACACTAAAATAAACAAAAAGACGGCAAAGTTGGCTAGGAGCTAGCAACACGGCGAACATGTCAGTCGGTGCCATCTTGTCATAACTTACTCGTGTTGCCGGCATATCTCCTCTATGTCTGCGTTCTCCGTGTTGCTGTTGGACTTGCGGGCCTTGTCCAGCTCCTTCTCCAGCTCCGACCGGTGGGCGTTCTTCATCGCCTCGATTGCTGGGGCAACCAAAACAAAGAACGTTGTTATTTAGGAGAAATCATCAAGCATACCCGGACCACGTTAGGTAATCATGTCGTTTTAGAAAGAAAATCCACTGTTTTATAAAGCAAAACCCAAAGACCATGATAGCTCACAATGGTGGATTTGTGTACACAAGTGAACAAAATACTTAATGTTAGCCTGATGGTACTGCTAGCATGGGACACTAGGCCTATATGATTACCAAGGTGCTACTGCTGATAGGGTTAGCGTTAGCCGCTATCGCAATTACTACTGACCGGCTATGGTAGCGGCAGTCTCCTCGGCTAGCAGCCTCTCCTTTTCCTCGTGTAGGTTCTCCAGTGCTCTCTGGTTTTTCCTCTGCAGTTCTTCAATCACCCTCTGGTGGGACTCCTCCATGGCAGCAAAGCCCCTCTCACAGGTGGCCTATCAATGGAGGGGAATGGGTGAAAAGTGAATCTACACGAAACCATAAGCTAGGGCCAGGAGTTTCCTGCCTGACCATGTGACTTGATTAGGAAAACCTCTGGCCCCTAGTTATAGGGTATTTTTCGTGGTCAAACTCGATGTAGTTAAAGCCCAAAAAACTCCTGACCCAAAACTCCTGACCCACAACCACCGTTGACCATCTATTCACTGATCACTGACGACAAAACACCAAGCTAGCTACTTTAGCTATTAACAACATAAGCCTCTGGTACAGAATACACAATACGTTGAAGAAATGCGTAGGCAGCTAGAACACAATGTGATTGAGAAGGCCGTGTTCTGTGTAGCCTAATTATCCCTGCAACAGTGAAGGTATTCAACCTCTGCCAAGATTTTAAGCCAAGTGAAATCCGGGCCGTCTCGCTCATAAAACACCCATTGCAAATTGAGTTCGTGTCATAGCGTGTCATATTGTTTTAGCCGTCTATAATGTGAAAGACCAGTCCACTCTGTTTCTATTGGGGGATGTCTTGATGGGATGTAGGAGGTTAAGATGAGACCGAGTAGAACACTGGATAATTGATGATTCTGTGGGGACAGACAGTGGAGTCTGGTGTCTCCCCATCGTACTGTCTCTGGGCCAGCCTGTCTGTGTCAAATGAGGCACGATTGGCAGCTTCGCACCAACACCTTTTAGCAGTATAGAGAAAGAAGGCTGGGGAGGGGAGGGGAGGAGGGCGTCTGATCAACACGGTTTTAGAGTCACTCACAATGCTATTATAATTACAGTGCATGTTTCCACAAGAGGGGATTTGAATGGCCTTCCGACCAGCTCGACCCAAAAGTTACTTCCGTCCTCTATTCAGTGCTGCTAATCTGAGTACTGTCCTATGCTCCCTCTCTCGTTTCCTAAAAAGTATTTTCACAGGGATAAGTCCCCAGCGCTCAGGAAACTGGCCCAGGAGGGAACAACCTTTGAGACTGAGCCAACCCCCACGCCCACTGTCTGGGTATTTAGGGGCACTTCCTACTGTGACATCACAGCAAGCAACACCTGCCCTTTGTTTAGTGTGTGTGTCTAAGTGCGTTTGTGGGGGCCATTTCCTGTTTAGGGGAGTGGCTGGTGTATAGTATACAACTACATGTAAATAAAGTATGTCTGACTGGAGGGACTGTGTTCCAGGGATGAAACCTGTCCTCGAGGACCAGGAAGGGAACTGCTAAAACGTTATTTCTGATTTTACAATGTTATTGCTGTTAAGAGGACCGCAAAAATTCTACCACCCGTCCGTCTCCATACACAACAACAATACAAAGATTACAACACCAGCAGCAACAACAAAAGACCTGGTGTAGCGCAGGTCAAATCATGTCAGCTGTGTTCCCAAGCTGTGTTCCCAAGCTGTGTTCTAAACCTGAGTAGGAGAATCCATGTCATCTGCTTAGAAACAGTCACTTCAGGCCTAATAAAAACACGCAGAAAACAACAACAGCTCTTAAAACTATTCATGTAAAGCTGGAGCCTGATTATAAATGACCTGTGTAATTCTTATGAACGTCTACAACGTAATGTAGAGACCATGACAATGGATACAAGTTTTTTGTTTTTTTAACTTGAATTCTATGTAGTCTAAATAAATAATAATAAGACAGGATCTATGATGTATAAAAACACCTGGGTAACTATATGTTCACATACATTACCAAAGATTCTAGGTATAGGATCATGGTGGAATGTGGTTAATATACTTTTTTTTTTATATAGCTGCGATTAGATCTTGTTTTGCATTTCTTCCTTTAAAGAATGACGTTTCCAAGGAAGTAAATATCAATCAAATATATTTATAAAGTCCTTCTTACATCATCTGACGCCACAAAGTGCTGTACAGAAACCCAGTCTAAAACCCCAAACAGCAAGCAATGCAGGTGTAGAAGCACCTGCATTGCAAATATGTCTACGCTTCAAGCATTCTGCAATGTTTTGATAGCCTGTCAATTATTATAAGTTCCCATCAGCATATCAGAAGGGGGGAAAGGTTCATTATTGTCAGTTAAAGCAAAAGCACATCAAAAAGACAAAAGAGGTAAGCCCCATGCACCTTCAAATGCAGGTCATTTAAACTTCCTCCTCAAGCACACTCCATTATCTAAATCATGTATCTGTTGAGGACAACCATAGGTAGACAGCTTTAAAAAGGGCTTCAACCGTTTGTAATTGACACTTCTAATACATACGACGCCTACTGAAGCAAGGAATCTGTAATGAAGCACATCAAATTGTAGCTTCCGAAGAATTCCTTTCATCAACAACTATACCTGCTGGAATGCTCGTTTCACATTGGATGTGTAAAGACGCTGATAGACACTAAATAACATGACCTGAATTCTTTGTCAGCCTGACTTTCATGGGACTGTAAGAGAGGTTCTGGTTGGTCTCCCTAAGCAGATGGGTTGCCTCCCACATAAACAATGTTCCAGTTGAGATTTCGGAGAAGAAGTTCTGGTTAACTAACCTTTTTCCTGTCAAACAAAACGAGTTCCTCAGCAGACACGTAGCGTCAACAACCACATGCACTAACAGTGGATTAGTCACCATGCAACACCAGAGGATACTGATATACAAAGGAAAGCAAGCAGAGTGAGGATAGCAGGGCTACAGAGGAAAGGGGGGGGGGTAAGAGGTAAGGAGTGGGTCGGGAGGGTGGGGGGGTGCCACAAGGAGAAAAGGCATCACGGACGGAGGAACAGAAAGGACAAGGAAAGGCTTCCACCTTCAGATTCTCCAGGTCTTTGTCGTATTTCAGTCGGAGGTTAGCTGCGTCACCCTGGAGCTCCCTCCGCTTCATCTCCTCTGTCATGGCCGAGACCTGGGCCACCAGCTCCTGGATGCGCTCCTTGAGGGCGGAGGTTGTGGAGGTCTCAGGGGACATCGTCCCATCCTCTGCCCCAGTGGGATAGCTTCCTCCTGGGGTGACATCCATCTGATGGTGGAGCTTCTCTAGTAGGACGATCCTCTCTGTCTCGTGTTTCTTCTTCAGGTTCTCCATGCAGACAGTCAGAGAGTCGATCTCCTTCACGTTTTCTTCACGTTCTAGACGCAGTATCTCGGACACCTTCGCCACCTCCTGTCGCAGATTTTCTGTTACCTGTGTGTAGACGTCCTTGGTCTCCCTCAGCTCCAGCGTGTGCTTGGCTACCATGTCTTGCAGCTGTATGGCCTTGTCCAGGGAGTCAATGGGCTCCCCTTCGATCTGAATGTGTGTTACTGGTCTAGTATCTTCACTCATAGTGCTTTCAAGGCGTTGAGGATTCTGCTGATCCGCCATTTTGGATTGGAGTTCTCGGTTCTGTTCTCCCAATAGAAAGCAGCTGGCACAGTCAGAGTTGCCAATCTGAAGTTTCTCAACCTGCGTTTCTTTCAGTTCTTTCTCGTGTTGGAAGTTCAGCCTGCTGATGAGATAGGCCATGTGAGCTTCTGTGGCTGCGTCTTGAAGGTGCTCAGACCATTGTTTCTTAACTTTGCCGGAATCAAAGCTAGCTAGGACCAAGGACAGGAGGGTGTCATTTGTGGACATTTCAATGGTGGAGGCAATTAGATTAAACAAATACACCTTCTCTTGCAATACCTCTGTTAGATCTTTCAAAATGAGAGTGTTGGTGTCGTTATCAAGCCAGCTGCACCAATTCAAAATGTCTGCTTGCATGGTCTGTGCCATCACAGTCATCTTCTTATCAACTTCCATCTTGGGTCGAGGACAAATCCTGTTCATCAACATCAACATGCTCTTCTCAGCTACCGTACGTTGTACTACACGCATTTCAAAACTACATACACGTTCACCTTCAGTCTCGCATGGGCTAACCTCTAAAGCGTTCAACAGACCACTCCAGAACGCAGCGTCTAATACCAACCTTTTCATTACTCTCTGACTTACTTCATCTGGCTCTTCTTCAAAGGATCCAAGGCAGTCTGTGATATGTAAAGAGCTTTTCAGATCATGTAGTGTTTTCTCCACACTAACATCAAGCTTCACTAACACCTCTAAAACCCGACTAAGGGCCTCAGACTTCATCTTTATCTCACCTACTACTTGCTTTATAACACTTTTGTCTGCTACCTTCCTCTCACCTGTCTGCATCAAGTCTTCACTAACATTCACTTCTCTTTCTCCCCTAGCCGACTTTGCCTTTACCCCCAACTTTGCTCGCAACATCCTAATCTCATTCTCTGCCTCTAAAAGTTTCAGACTCTGGACTCTCTCCGATTCCTGGTTTCTAGCTTGAAGTTCAACGTTCTGAGTTTGAAGTTCTCTACAGAGATCTTCCTTTTCCAGGAGCTGGGCCCCTGTTGCCTCCAGCTGCTCTTTGAGTTGCCCTTTCTCCTTAGGAGCACCTTCCTCTGCCATCTGAAATCCCAGACCTTTGACAGTGGCCTCTTTCAGCTGCTGTCTCCTCTCCCCGTCCTTCAGGCCGCTTCCTAACACCTCCAAGGTGACAAGGGCCTCATGAAGCTTCACAGACTTCTCATTCAACTCTCTCTCATAGAACTCCCTGTCGATAGCATTGGCTTGGCTCTCTGCTAGTCTGGCCCTGACTCCGTTCAGCTCTTCTAGGATCAGTAGGTGCTGTTTCCCGCCTTGCAGGTTGATCAGCTCAGCTTTGAGCCTGTCGATCTCCCTATCTGCCTCAGTTAGTTGGTTCACTATCTCCTGATAGCGCTGGTTCAGCGCTCCGTTTTCGCTCTTTAGAAGTTCAACCCTGTGGTACAACGCCTGTACAGCGATCTCGTGGCTTTCCGAGTGGTCTTCGATTTGACACAGTGGTCCGTAAGGGGTCTTCTGGCTCTCCACCTTCTGAACCCTTCCTAGCATGTCCTCCATGGCCAGGAGACGCGATTCGTAACTGTGGATGCTTTCGCCCGCCCTGGCCAAGCTCTGCGTCATGGTCTCGTTGTCTACCTCTTGTTGAAACTTCCAGCTCTCCAAAAGCCTCTGGCAACTACCCTGTTGTCCTATTTCCAGACTACCCTCCAGGCAGAATTCACTGTGAGATCGTAGCAATCTAACCAGTCCCTTCAGAGTCAAGGACTTTCCTGATATCAAGTCCTCTAGCTCTTGAATCCCGTCTGCACTATCTTCGATCAAAAAGCTAACAGTTTTTTTGACGAGCGGCTCTGAAGAAGGCAGGCTTTCCAGAGGGGCTGTTGTGTGGGGGTGGGAAAGGTAAAGTTCCTTGATGGAGAGGTGGGAAAGCGAGAGGCCAAGCTGTGCCTGCATATTACGCTTTTTCAGTTCTTGCAGCTGCAGGAGCTCTTTGGTCTCCTGATACTTCCTTGCTAAGCTCTGCGCTTGAGAACTAACCAGTTCCGGCCTCTTCGTCTGGGGCTCGATATCAGCCTCCAGAACCAAAGGGAGATCCAGCTTGGAAAAGGGGACCAGAAAGTTGGTTAACACACACAGCAGGGGTGAGAAAGGCTAGCTAAATTGTTTTAGGTAATACATCAATGATTTCCCTCTGGATTCAGAGCAATTAAACATTATGAAATCATAACATAAAGCACCAGTCAAAAGTTTGGACACACCTGCTCATTCCAAGGGTTTTCCTTTATTTATTTTATTTTTTTACCATTTTCTACATTGTATAATAATAATGAAGACATTACAACTATGAAATAACTCATATGGTATCATGTAGTAACCAAAAAAGGGTTGAACAAATCAAAATATATTTTATATTTCAGATTCTTCAAAGTAGCCGCCCTTTGCCTTGATGACAGCTTTGCACACTCTTGGCATTCTCTCAACCAGCTTTATGAGGTCACCTGGAATGCATTTCAATTAACAGGTGTGCCTTGTTAAAAGTTAATTTGTGGAATTTCATTATTTTTTAATGCGTTTGAGCCAATCAGTTGTTTTGTGACAAGGTAGGGGTGGTATACACAAGCTAGCCCTATTTGGTAAAAGACCAAGTCTATACTACGGTAAGAACAGCTCAAATAAGCAAAGTGAAACGACAGTCCATCATTACTTTACAACATGGTCAGCCAATACAGAAAATTGAGAACTTTAAGTTTCTTCAAGTGCAGTTGGAAAAACCATCAAGCGCTATGATGAAACTGGCTCTCGTGAGGACCGCAACAGGAAAGGAA
Organism: Oncorhynchus nerka; assembly: GCF_034236695.1. Lineage (NCBI taxonomy): Eukaryota > Metazoa > Chordata > Actinopteri > Salmoniformes > Salmonidae > Oncorhynchus > Oncorhynchus nerka. Next base: position 10,339,177 of record NC_088418.1, read on the forward strand.
GACCCAGAGTTACCTCTGCTGCAGAGGATAAGTTCATTAGAGTTACCAGCCTCAGAAATTGCAGCCCAAATAAATGCTTCACAGAGTTCAAGTAACAGACACATCTCAACATCAACTGTTCAGAGGAGACTGTGTGAATCAAGCCTTCATGATTGAATTGCTGCAAAGAAACCACTACTAAAGGACACCAATAATAAGAAGAGACTTGCTTGGGCCAAGAAACACAAGCAATGGACATTAGACCAGTGGAAATCTGTCCTTTGGTCTGATGAGTCCAAATTGGAGATTTTTGGTTCCAACCGGCATGTCTTTGTGAGACGCAGAGTAGGTGAACGTATGATCTCCGCATGTGTGGTTCCCCCCGTGAAGCATGGAGGAGGTGGTGTGATTGTGTCACCAGCAAAGCACCGTCTTTGATTTATTTAGAATTCAAGGCACACATAACCAGCATGGCTACCACAGCATTCTGCAGCGAAACACCATCCCATCTGGTTTGGGATCATTTGAATTTCAAAAGGACAATGACCCAACACACCTCAAGGCTGTGTAAGAGCTATTTGACCAAGAAGGAGAGTGATGACCTGGCCTTCACAATCACCCAACCTCAACCCAATTGAGATGGTTTGGGATGAGTTGGACCGCAGAGTGAAGGAAAATCAGCCAACAAGTGCTCAGCATATGTGGGAATTCCTTCAAGACTGTTGGAAAAGCCTTCCTCATGAAGCTGGTTGAGAGAACTCCAAGAGTGTGCAAAGCTGTCATCAAGGCAAAGGGTGGCTACTTTGAAGAATCTAAAATACATTTTGATTTGTTTAACACTTTAGTTACTACAAGATTCCATTATTTCATAGTTTTGATGTCTTCAATATTATTCTACAAGGTATAAAATAGTTTAAAAAATAAAGAAAAACCCTTGAATGAGTAGGTGTGTCCAAACCTTTGACTGGTACTGTATATCATTTTGACTTCAACATTATGCCATCTAACAATAACGAAGAAAAACATTACAGCTTCCATCATTAGGCCAAATTATGAGAATTAGAGCGCTGGAAAGAGATTTAATGGCCATTGATTAGTGAATCACAAATTAGCATGCACATTAAATGGTTAAGGAGTTAATTCATGGGGGTTTAATTAGAAATGAGAGGCATACCAGGCTCTTGGAATAAACTATGTTCTTGAGATATCCTTTTTCTGAAATCTTCCCGCTCTTCACAAAACAGGCACTCATCACATCGCATTTACATTTAAGTCATTTAGCAGACGCTCTTATCCAGAGCGACTTCATTGCGTAATAATAATATTATAATAATAATAATAATATATATATATATATATATATGCAATAACAATGCAGGCCAGAACTAAAATCAAACAGTGTAATGAACGTCAAAATTGCTTCTTAAAACCCCAAATAAGTAAAAACAACACGAACAGGAAATTAATTATTTTCTCCTGAAATGACCTTTTTTTTTTGGTTGGCTTTAGCTAAAAAATGCAAAGGACAGCATAAACTAACCAGATTCTCTCCCTATCTAAACATCAAAGCCGTCAACTCAAAAACGTCCCCTTTTGAACTGAATCAAATTTGTTACACGAGCTATCCAAGAAAACCAACTATCTTTGATAAAACTCAGATTTACACAATAAGTGGTGAAGAATTCAAAAAAGCATACATCATAACCCTCCATACTCTGACCCGCTCTCTAACACACACACACACACACACACACACACACACACACACACACCAGAAAACTATTATCTGTATAAAGGTCTGGTCACATCAGTAAAAATGGTCGGGAACAGCAGTAAAAACACAAAACATCTGAAATCCATTCAAATAAAAATCACCAGGAGACAAGCTAGACCATATTATTTGATACAGTTCTGAGCCAAACGTCATTATTTCAACTACTATGGCCGTACTGTTGAAGTCAAGTGTGCATTTATGCATTTATGCCATTTACAGCATCACAGGAACACCGAAAAGGAAACCTATCCATCGAAATGTTAATCGTTAATTGAATGCATCACGTTCGATACACATGCATGAGTTTGCGACATCTGTCATCACCCAAAAATAAATAATAAATAAACATCAGCAAGAAGCTGTAAAAGGAGTCATAAAAACAAGATGTTTCTCCTCACATGCAACGAACGGACTCATGCAAAGGAACATTCTGGAGACGTTTTGGAGCCCCGATGTCAGTCAGTTTGATGTTTTCTCACAATTAAAATACAACATGCAAAAAGGAGGTTATGAAATGTAAAGAGAACACCACCGCTCAATCTGTACGGTTTACTTCATGAAATCTTAACTCAACAGGACTGCCTATAGAGAATAGAACAGCTCTGAGGAGAAGAAAAGCTCTCTGCTGCTTACCTGGGAGACGTATCCAGAACAGACGTGCTGCTCTCTCTCCAGAGCCGTCCTCAGCTGGACCTCCAGATTCTGTTTGTGCTGGTTGGAGTGCAGCAGCTGCTGGTGACAGCTCCCCAACTGCAGCTTCAGCTCTTCTACCTGGGAGAGGCAAGGTACAATGGACAAGGTGAACACTGACCTATCAGCAACCTCTGACCTTTGACGTTGATCTCGGTTCCCAGAGAAACACCCACCCCTTTCTTGTAGCTCTCCAGCAGTTTCTCCAGCTTGGCCGTCTCCCTGGTCTGCAGTGTCGAGGGCAGAGTTACCCTCCTCTCATCTCTGATGGGTGTCTGTTCCACCTGCTGCCAGTGCTGCTCGATCTCCACCTCCACCTTCTGTTGCCTCTCCAGGGAGGGGGGACCCACGCACTCACCCCCAGGGCTGCCTTCACTCCCTCCCCCCTTCTCAAAGTCCATCCTCCCGCCCTCGGAGCCTGCTGGTTGGTCCTTGGAGGAGCCAGTGACAGATTCATACCTCCTCCGTCGTTCTTCCCTCCTCCGGTTCCGATCGGGGTCTCCTATGTCAGTCTGCAGGGGCTCAGCCTTCTGGGCCCGCTGCTGGGCCAAAGCCTGGGCAATGGGTCGGAACTCGCCCCAGTCGAAGGTCTTTGAGCGCCCTTGTTGTCGGCGCTCGCGTGCCCGGCTCTTCTTAGGGCCTGGACCTGGCTCACGCTCCACGGACGAGGTCTCGGAGGAAGGGGAGTCCTGGGTCACGTCTGGCTGAACCAGGCCCTCCAGTGGGGAGAAGGAGCTGTGGTTGCTAGCCACGTCTGGAGCGGTGGAGGGTCTGACATTCTTCATGACAGCCTGGATCCAGTTCCTCCGTATGCCTGCTGTCATGGCCGACAGGGTGTGCAAGCCCTCCCGGGTCTGAGGAGGACAGTTAGGACGTTAGATTCACACTGTACAATAACAGCTATCCTATTGGGTGACAGTGAAGGGCTCCGTTACATCCATACAACAAAGTGCTTTTTGATAATAAAAAGTGACAAAAATGGTTAGATAAATGCAAATCAAATCATGATTACGACATTAAATATTCTGAGATTGTATGTGAGTGATTGGGGCTTACATGTATCTGGAAGCCGTAGTTGCGTTGAGCCTGGTATTCAGTGACGTTATAACACGTAGACAGGTCTATCTCCCCGTCCAGATCTGAAGCCTGAAATACAGCATAATTACAGATGGTGAAGTCAGGAACAGAATAGTCTATTATCAGCATACAAGCAGACAGTTTTCAGGGACAATTCTTTTGAAACTGGGTACTGTGTACTTACGGCGAACAAAAATATAAAACGCAACATGCAACAATTTCAAAGAGTTACATTTCATATAAGGAAATTAGTTAAATTAATTCATTAGGCCTAATCTATGTATTTCACATGACTGGGGAATACAGATATGCATGTTGGTCAAAGATGACTTTAAAAGAAAAGTAAGGGCGTGGATAAGAATACAAGTCAGTATCTGGTGTGACCACCATTTGCCTCATGCAGCGCGACACATCTCCTTCACATCGAGTTGATCAGGCTGTTGATTGTGGCCTGTGGAATGTTGTCCCACTCCTCTTCAAAGGCTGTGTAAAGTTGCTGGATATTGGCAGGAACTGGAACACAGTGTCATACACGTCAATCCAGAGCATCCCAAACATGCTCAACGGGTGACATGTCTGGTGAGTATGCAGACAGTGGAAGAACTGGGACATTTTCAGTTTCCAGGAATTGTGTACAGATCCTTGGGACATGGGGCTGTGCATTATCATGCTGAAACATGAGGTGATGAAGGCAGATGAATGGCAAGACAATGGTCCTCAGGATCTCTTCACGGTATCTCTCTGCATACAAATTGTCATCGACAAAATGCAATTATCCTAGTTGTCCGTAGCTTAAGCCTGCCTATGCCAAACCCCTCCAAACAGCTCACCCACACAATGCCATATACGCTTTCTGCCATCTGCCTGGTACAGTTGAAAACGGGATTAGTCTATGAAGCTTCCCTGAGACGGTTTCAGACAGTTTGTGCAGAAATTATTCAGTTTGTGCAAACCCACAGTTTCATCAGCTGCCCGGGTGGCTGGTCTCAGACCATCCCACAAGGTGAAGAAGCCAAATGTGGAGGTCCTGGCCTGGCGTGTTTGAGGCCGGTCGGACGTACTTCCAAATTCTCTAAAACAATGTTCGAGGCCAGCTTTTATTGTCTCCAGCAGAAGGTGCACCTGTGTAATGATCATGCTGTTTAATCAGCTTCTTGATATGCCACACCGGTCAGGGGGATGGATTATCTTGGCAAAGGAGAAATACTCACTAACAAGGATGTAAACAAGTTTGTGCACAAAATTTGAGATAAATACGCTTTTTGTGCACATGGAACATTTCTGGGATCTTTTATTTCAGCTTATGAAACATGGGACCAACACTTTACATGTTGCGTTTATATTTTTGTTTAGTATACAACGTGATCAATAGGAAACCAATACTGTATTGACAAACATGTATTCCATTTATTTGAAAGATAACTACTGCCCTTGCTATAGTCGGTCACAGTTAAACTAGCACGATTGACGAGTCTGGATGGATTTAGAGAGAAAAAGTAACCTCTTCAGCAATGGAGTCCTGATAGTATCGGAGGCTGTGGTCTGTCAGTACGAACCAAAACTTTGTCCACTGTAGAGGAGAGAGAGAGAGAACACAACAGAGTTCACTGGGAATACATCAAATGTTCTGTTAGTCCAGTAGACTGAGAATAATCAAATCACATTTCAGCCAATGTCAGAAAGTGCTGTACAGAAACCCAGCCAAAACCCCCAAAATGCAATGCATATATAGAAGAATAAAACATATATTTAGCGCCAGTGAGAGTTATCACAATGACATTAGGAGCTTGGTTTCTGTGTGCACTATATACATGTGAGTAATTCAACGAAGTGATATACATTAGTGAGTGCATACGTTTTCATACTGGTCCCCAGTAGGAAGCGAACCCACAACCCTGCCGTTACAACCACGCCATGCTCTACCAACTGAGCTACGCTACACACAGCACAGACAAATACCCGAACAAACCCATAGAAGAGGATACTGAAGTGATGTTGTTAGCCCTCTGAACAGTAAGGATTTCTATGAGAGCTGTGTGTTAACTTGGACTGTGCAATATATCAAATCAAAGGTTTTATGGGCCGCATACACAGAATCGCAGATTTTAAATCGCAGGTGTAGCGAAATGCTAATGTCTCTAGCTCCAACAATGCAGCAAACTGTGGAAATATATAGTGTTGGAGCATCGGTCTATCCATTAAATGTGGCTGTAAAAGAACATCGATCTGCTGTATAAAGAGAAGCACCACACAACCCTTTCAACGGTCACCCATTGAAGCTGTGCCATCGTAGAGACGGCAGGGTAGCCTAGTGGTTAGAGCGTAGAGGCGGCAGGGTAGCCTAGTGGTTAGAGCGTAGAGGCGGCAGGGTAGCCTAGTGGTTAGAGCGTAGAGGCGGCAGGTAGCCTAGTGGTTAGAGCGTAGAGGCGGCAGGGTAGCCTAGTGGTTAGAGCGTAGAGGCAGCAGGGTAGCCTAGTGGTTAGAGCGTAGAGGCGGCAGGGTAGCCTAATGGTTAGAGCGTAGAGGCGGCAGGGTAGCCTAGTGGTTAGAGCGTAGAGTCGGCAGGGTAGCCTAGTGGTTAGAGCGTAGAGGCAGCAGGGTAGCCTAGTGGTTAGAACGTAGAGTCGGCAGGGTAGCCTATTGGTTAGAGCGTAGAGGTGGCAGGGTAGCCTAGTGGTTAGAGCGTAGAGGCAGCAGGGTAGCCTAGTGGTTAGAGCGTAGAGACGGCAGGGTAGCCTAGTGGTTAGAGCGTAGAGTCGGCAGGGTAGCCTAGTGGTTAGAGCGTAGAGACGGCAGGGTAGCCTAGTGGTTAGAGCGTAGAGACGGCAGGGTAGCCTAGTGGTTAGAGCGTAGAGACGGCAGGGTAGCCTAGTGGATAGAGCGTAGAGTCGGCAGGGTAGCCTATTGGTTAGAGCGTAGAGGCGGCAGGGTAGCCTAGTGGTTAGAGCGTAGAGGCAGCAGGGTAGCCTAGTGGTTAGAGCGTAGAGACGGCAGGGTAGCCTAGTGGTTAGAGCGTAGAGTCGGCAGGGTAGCCTAGTGGTTAGAGCGTAGAGACGGCAGGGTAGCCTAGTGGTTAGAGCGTAGAGGCGGCAGGGTAGCCTAGTGGTTAGAGCGTAGAGGCGGCAGGGTAGCCTAGTGGTTAGAGCGTAGAGGCGGCAGGGTAGCCTAGTGGTTAGAGCTTAGAGACGGCAGGGTAGCCTAGTGGTTAGAGCGTAGAGGCGGCAGGGTAGCCTAGTGGTTAGAGCGTAGAGGCGGCAGGGTAGCCTAGTGGTTAGAGCGTAGAGGCGGCAGGGTAGCCTAGTGGTTAGAGCGTAGAGGCGGCAGGGTAGCCTAGTGGTTAGAGCGTAGAGGCGGCAGGGTAGCCTAGTGGTTAGAGCGTAGAGGCGGCAGGGTAGCCTAGTGGTTAGAGCTTAGAGACGGCAGGGTAGCCTAGTGGTTAGAGCGTAGAGACGGCAGGGTAGCCTAGTGGTTAGAGCGTAGAGGCGGCAGGGTAGCCTAGTGGTTAGAGCGTAGAGGCGGCAGGGTAGCCTAGTGGTTAGAGCGTAGAGGCGGCAGGGTAGCCTAGTGGTTAGAGCGTAGAGACGGCAGGGTAGCCTAGTGGTTAGAGCGTAGAGGCGGCAGGGTAGCCTAGTGGTTAGAGCGTAGAGGCGGCAGGGTAGCCTAGTGGTTAGAGCGTAGAGGCGGCAGGGTAGCCTAGTGGTTAGAGCGTAGAGGCGGCAGGGTAGCCTAGTGGTTAGAGCGTAGAGGCGGCAGGGTAGCCTAGTGGTTAGAGCGTAGAGATGGCAGGGTAGCCTAGTGGTTAGAGCGTTGGACTAGAAACCGGAAGGTTGCAAGTTCAAACCCCCGAGCTGATAAAGTACAAATCTGTCGTTCTGCCCCTGAACAGGCAGTTAACCCACTGTTCCTAGGCCGTCATTGAAAATAAGAATTTGTTCTTAACTGACTTGCCTAGTTAAATAAAGGTAAAATAAATTTTAAAAGACGGACTGACGCTCGGCTCGAAAGGCCATAGAATATTCTAGAAGGCAATAGGGTGAACGTTCAGATGAGTGTTTCAACTGCTACTGATTCCCTGCTTTTTTCTGACCAAAAAAATAAAATAATGTAAATACGATTTTCAAAATCTCATGGCATCAAATAATTTTCATTTTTCAAGTGTTACGATTTCCAAGGAACATATAAAACATTTAAAAAACACAACATGAGTTGTTTTGGTGATGTATGTAGGTATGGCTTGTTGTTTACTTGTCCGTGCTCATCCAGCTTCACCATCCAACCTTTCTTGAAGTTCAGCAAGTCCGGCTGGAAAAAGAAACAAAAAGACAGTGTTTACACACCATCCCTTAAATCGACTCTTTAAAAACGCCAATGAAATCAAGCCATGGCCCAGTAAAGTCTAGTGACGCCACACAGCAACATCACGCAAGATGAACCATGAGATGCTGAAACACACAGAAACCAGGTGACCAAAGTTACAGCCTTTTAAAACAACTTCTATCTGGGATCCACGCAGGCCTTCATAACTTTAACATGTCATACGTACAGCTGAAAGAAAAGGTATGAGTCATCACGACTACAGTACATAGCTGACAGAAATATTGTAATTCCAACACTGTATTTTCTGCACTTTGTTAAATAGATGTTGACGTATTTGGACAATTTTGAATATTTGTAATGAGTATTTTGAACATTTGCATGGTTAGAAAATACACTTCATTAGTTAACTTAATGTCTGAGAAAGAGCGGGGAAACAAAAGAGGTAGAAGTTTCCCCTGAACACAGACCTAGGATCAGTTTGTCTTAGCACTAATCATTTGGAGGATACAATAATAACTGACCCTGGATCAGTGATTAGGGGAAACATGTATCTACTCCACTATGCATCACAGATCCTGCTTATACAAGTCTTAGTGCTGAGTAAAACAGTTAATGTTTGCTGTGGTTTCACACAGTGGGAGAACACACACACACACAGTGGGAGAACACACACACACACACACACAGTGGGAGAACACACACACACAGTGGGAGAACACACACACACACACAGTGGGAGAACACACACACACACACACACACACACACACACACACACACAGTGGGAGAACACACACACACACACACACACACACACAGTGGGAGAACACACACACACAGTGGGAGAACACACACACACAGTGGGAGAACACACACACACACACAGTGGGAGAACACACACACACACACAGTGGGAGAACACACACACACACAGTGGGAGAACACACACACACACACACACACAGTGGGAGAACACACACACACACACAGTGGGAGAACACACACACACACACACACACACACACACACACACACACACACACACACACACAGTGGGAGAACACACACACAGTGGGAGAACACACACACACACACAAACAGTGCAAAATGGGTGCCAACACACGGAGGCCTGAAAGCCATGGCTGAACACAGGATAACCTGGAGAGGAGAGGGAGCTGTGCTGCCCCCTGCAGCGTGGAGGACTGCATTAGGACGTCCACGACACCAACCAACCATCTCTGAAAAAGCATGTCCCAGCCACATCACCCATCACAACCCCCTTGCCTGTACTGTCCCAGCCACATCACCCATCACAGCCCCCTTGCCTGTACTGTCCCAGCCACATCACCCATCACAGCCCCTTTGCCTGTACTGTCCCAGCCACATCACCCATCACAACCCCCTTGCCTGTACTGTCCCAGCCACATCACCCATCACAACCCCCTTGCCTGTTATCACAGCCACATCACCCATCACAGCCCCCTTAACTGTTATCACAGCCACATCGCCCATCACAGCCCCCTTGCCTGTACTGTCCCAGCCACGTCACCCATCACAACCCCCTTGCCTGTACTGTCCCAGCCACATCACCCATCACAGCCCCCTTAACTGTACTGTCCCAGCCACGTCACCCATCACAACCCCCTTGCCTGTACTGTCCCAGCCACATCACCCATCACAACCCCCTTGCCTGTACTGTCCCAGCCACGTCACCCATCACAACCTGTCCCAGCCACATCACCCATCACAACCCCTTGCCTGTACTGTCCCAGCCACGTCACCCATCACAACCCCCTTGCCTGTACTGTCCCAGCCCACCCATCACAACCCCTTGCCTGTACTGTCCCAGCCACATCACCCATCACAACCCCTTGCCTGTACTGTCCCAGCCACATCACCCATCACAGCCCCCTTGCCTGTACTGTCCCAGCCACGTCACCCATCACAACCCCCTTGCCTGTACTGTCCCAGCCACGTCACCCATCACAACCCCCTTGCCTGTACTGTCCCAGCCACGTCACCCATCACAACCCCCTTGCCTGTACTGTCCCAGCCACATCACCCATCACAACCCCTTTGCCTGTACTGTCCCAGCCACGTCACCCATCACAGCCCCCTTGCCTGTACTCTACAGTTTAATCCTCCACCAACGCAGACATGAAAACCCTGGCCACTAGAACAGTCGGAAAGAGCAGGAACCAAAAGATTCAGAGGTGCAGACTAATAGATCATAAACCACAACAATCCCTAGACAACCTATTTTATTAAACTAACAAAAGGCACGGTGTACCAAAATGGGTTCGTTCCTTCATTACGACGGCTGAGCCAGGAGCTGCTGTAGCAGCATGTTCAGTATCATGTGGCTGAAAGGTTTAGTGGTTACATAGCACACAGTGACTCATCATTATCATAACATTATCACTAGCTAAGGCCTGCTACACCCTTTGTCAACCCAAATACTTTGCCTCCTTATCTTTCATTAATTAGTGCTGCTGGGTTGTCGAGCAGGAACCTGGACAGTAAGCATTTCATTGGACGGTTGAGAGAATGTTTATCCCGTACGTACACCTAATAACATTTGAATGCTCTTAACACTGGTAACTCAACCTATACTCTCCACCAACTCCAACGCCCCATTTAAAACCTCCACTCAGCAGGGATGAAGTCGTCCCCTAAAGCATTGCTGATGACCTCTTAGCCTGCAGCTTTAGGAAAACAGACAACTATTGTGATGTTATCTGGACCTGGAAAGAAAGCTCCCACGCACGCGCACACACACACACACACACACCTTAAGTAAACAATGATTACAATGTTCTCAGTTGAAAAGTCTAGCTGGTGTATTTGAGTATGTCAGAATGACACACTGAGAGGCGACAAAGAAACACTGAACGACGGAAGAGAGGAAGTCAATCAATCAATCAAATGTATTTATAAAGCCCTTTTAATTATTATTATTATTATTTTTTACATCAGCCGATGTCACAAAGTACTGTACAGAAACCCAGTCTAAAACCTCAAACAGCAACCAATGCAGATGTAGAGACTGAAATGGTACTCACGGTCATGACGGACTCGGTGGTCCTACGGTCCAGGGACTTGGCTCGTCTGAGAGGGGGCAGAGTGGAAGGGAAGTCCAGGCCCTGGTCATGTCTCTGCTCCTGAAACACACAACGTAACATCAACACTCCAGCAGCCATTTGGGTCAAAATTAAAATCTGCATGGCCGATTAATTAGGGCCGATTTCAAGTTTTCATAACAATCGGTAATTGGCATTTTTGGACGCCGATTACATTGCACTCCACGAGGAGACTGCGTGGCAGACTGACCACCTGTTACCCGAGTGCAGCAAGGAGCCAAGGTGAGTTGCTAGCTAGCATTAAACTTATCACTATTATCACTACTACACATGGTTGATGATATTACTAGTTTAACTAGTTTGTCCTGAGTTGCATATAATGGATGTGGTGCCTGTACATTTTATCATCGAATCACAGCCTACTTCACCAAACAGGTGATGATTTAAAAAAGGCATTCGCGAAAAAAGAACTGTCATTGCACCAGTGTACCAAACCATGAACATCAATGGCTTTCTTAAAATCAATACACAAGTATATATTTTTAAACCTGCATATTTAGTTAAAAGAAACTCATGTTAGCAGGCAATATTAACTAGGGAAATTGTGTCACTTCTCTTGCGTTCAGTGCAAGCAGAGTCAGAGTATATGCAGCAGTTTGGGCCGCCTGGCTCGTTGCGAACTGTGTGAAGACCATTTCTTCCTAAAAAAAGACTAATTAATTTGCCAGAATTTCAAATCATTATGACATAACATTGAAGGTTGTGCAATGTAACAGCAATATTTAGACTTATGGATGCCACCCGTTAGATAAAATACGGAACGGTTCCGTATTTAACTGAAGGAATAAACGTTTTGTTTTCAAAATTATAGTTTCCGGGTTCGACCATTTTAATGACCTAAGGCTCGTATTTCTGTGTGTTATTATGTTATAATTAAGTCTACGATTTGATGTTTGATAGAGCAGTCTGACTGAGCGGTGGTAGGCAGCAGCAGGCTCGTAAAGCATTCAATCAAACAGCACTTTCCTACGTTTGCCAGCAGCTCTTTGCAATGCTTGAAGCACAGCGCTGTTAATGAAAAAAAAATACTATAGTGCCTATAAGAACATTGAATAGTCAATGGTATATGAAATACAAATGGTATAGAGAGAAATAGTCATATAATTCCTATAATAACTACAACCTAAAACTTCTTACCTGGGAATATTGAAGACTCATGTTAAAAGGAACCACCAGCTTTCATATGTTCTCATGTTCTGAGCAAGGAACTTAAACGTTAGCTTTTTTACATGGCACATATTGCAGTTTTACTTTCTTCTCCAACACCTTGTTTTTGCATTATTTAAACCAAATTGAACATGTTTGATTATTTATTTGATACTAAATGGATTTTTATTTATGTATTATATTAAGTTAAAATAAAAGTGTTCATTCAGAATTGTTGTAATTGTCCTTATTACACATACAGTTGAAGTGGGAATTTTGCATACACTTAGGTTGGAGTCATTAAAACTCGTTTTTCAACCACTCCACAAGTTTCATGTTAACAAACTATAGTTTTGGCAAGTCGGTTAGGACATCAACTTTGTGCATGACACAAACTGTTTTCAGAAAGATTATTTCACTTATAATTCACTGTATCGCAATTCCAGTAGGTCAGAAGTTTACATACACTAAGTTGACTGCGCCTTTAAACAGCCTGGAAAATTCCAGAAAATTATGTCATGGCTTTAGAAGCTTCTGATAAACTAATTGACATCATTTGAGTCAATTGGAGGTGTACCTGTGGATGTATTTCAAGGCCTACTGTCAAACGCAGTGCCTCTTTGCTTGACATCATGGGGAAATCAAAAGAAATCAGCCAAGACCTCAGAATTAGTTTTTTATAGACCTCCAGACAAGTCTGGTTCATTCTTGGGAGCAATTTCCTAACGCCTGAAGATACCACGTTCATCTGTATAAACAATAGTACGCAAGTATAACAAACACCATGGGACCACGCAGCCATCATACCTCTCAGGAAGGAGACACGCTCTGTCTCCTAGAGATGAACGTACTTTGGTGCAAAAAGTGCAAATCAATCTCAGAACAACAGCAAAGGACCTTGTTAAGATGCTGGAGGAAACCGGTACAAAATAATCTATATCCAAAGCAAAAGGCTCCGCCCATAACCGGAAGGCTCTCCAGAGGGTAGTGAGGTCTGCAAACTACCTGCCCTCCAGGACACCTACACCACCCGATGTCACAGGAAGGCCATAACGATCATCAAGGACAACAACTACCCGAGCCACTGCCTGTTCACCCCCAGAAGGCGAGGTCAGTACTGGTGCATCAAAGCTGGGACCGAGAGACTGAAAAACAGCTTCTATCTCAAGGCCATCAGACTGTTAAAAAGCCACCACTAACATTGAGTGGCTGCTGCCAACATACTGACTCAACTCCAGCCACTTTAATATTGGAAAAATGGATGTAAAAAATGTATCACTAGCCACTTTAAACAATGCCACTTAATATAACGTTTACATACCCTACATTACTCATCTCACTGTATATACTGTACTCTATACCATCTACTGCATCTTGCCATCTTTATGTAATACATGTATCACTAGCCACTTTAAACAATGCCACTTTTATATGTTTACATACCCTCCATTACTCATATCATATGTATATACTGTACTCGATACCATCTACTGCCTATGCCGTTCTGTACCATCACTCATTCATATATCTTTATGTACATATTCTTTATCCCCTTACACTTGTGTCTATAAGGTAGTAGTTTTGGAATTGTTAGTTAGATTACTTGTTGGTTATTACTGCATTGTCGGAACTAGAAGCGCAAGCATTTCGCTACACTTGCATTAACATCTGCTAACCATGTGTATGTGAGAAATAAAATTTGATTTGAAACGAGTCCTACATCGACATAACCTGATAGGCCGCTCAGCAAGGAAGTAGCCACTGCTCCAAAACCGCCATTAAAAAGCCAGTCTACGGGTTGCAACTGCACATGGGGACAAAGATCGTACTTTTTGGACAAATGTCCTCTGGTCTGATGAGACAAAAATAGAACTCTTTGGCCATAATGACCATCGTTATGTTTGGTTGAAAAAGGGGGAGGCTTGCAAGCCGAAGAACACCATCCCAACCGTGAAGCACGGGGGTGGCAGCATCATGTTGTGGGGGTGCTTGCTGCAGGAGGGACTGGTGGCATCATGAAGATTTAAAATTATGTGGATATATTGAAGCAATATCTCAAGACATCAGTCAGGAAGTTAAAGCTTGGTCACAAATGGGTCTTCCAAATGGACAATGACCCCAAGCATACTTCCAAAGTTGTGGCAAAACGGCTTAAGGACAACAAAGTCAAGGTATTGGAGTGGCCATCACAAAGCCCTGACCTCAATCTCAAAGAAAATATGTGGGCAGACCTGAAAAAGAGTGTGCGAGCAAGGAGGCCTACAAACCTGACTCAGTTACACCAGCTCTGTCAGGAGGAATTCACCCAACTTATTGTGGGAAGCTTGTGGAAGGCTACCTGAAACATTTGACCCAAATTAAACAATTTAAAGGCAATGCTACCAAATACTAATTGAGTGTATGTAAACTTCTAACCCACTGGGAATGTGATGAAATAAATAAAAGCTGAAATAAATCATTCTCTCTACTATTATTCTGACATTTCACATTCTTAAAATAAAGCGGATCCTAACTGGTCTAAGACAGGGAATTTTTAAATGTCTGAGTTTAAAAACTGAGTTTAAATGTATTTGGCTAAGGCGAATGTAAACTTCGACTTCAACTGTATGTATGTGTGTGTGTGTGTATGTATGTATATAAAATAAATACATTTAAAAAGAAAGAAAGAAAAAATTTGTCCTGATTAATCGGTATCGGCTTTTTTTGGTCGTCCAATAATCGGTATCAGCGTTGAAAAATCATAATCAGTCACTTTTTTATTTTTATTTCACCTTTATTTATTTAACCAGGTAGGCTAGTTGAGAACACCTTTATTTAACCAGGTAGGCTAGTTGAGAACACCTTTATTTAACCAGGTAGGCCAGTTGAGAACACCTTTATTTAACCAGGTAGGCTAGTTGAGAACACCTTTATTTAACCAGGTAGGCCAGTTGAGAACACCTTTATTTAACCAGGTAGGCTAGTTGAGAACACCTTTATTTAACCAGGTAGGCCAGTTGAGAACACCTTTATTTAACCAGGTTTAAACACAGGTAGGCCAGTTGAGAACACCTTTATTCAACCAGGTAGGCTAGTTGAGAACACCTTTATTTAACCAGGTAGGCCAGTTGAGAACACCTTTATTTAACCAGGTAGGCTAGTTGAGAACACCTTTATTTAACCAGGTAGGCTAGTTGAGAACACCTTTATTTAACCAGGTAGGCTAGTTGAGAACACCTTTATTTAACCAGGTAGGCTAGTTGAGAACACCTTTATTTAACCAGGTAGGCTAGTTGAGAACACCTTTATTTAACCAGGTAGGCTAGTTGAGAACAAGTTCTCCTTTGCAACTGCGACTTGGCCAAGATAAAGCAAAGCAGTGTGACACAGACAACAACACAGAGTTACACATGGAGTAAACAAACAAGCCAATAACACAAACAAGTCAATTGCACAGTAGAGAAAGGAAAGTCTTATACAGTGTGTGCAAAAGGCATGAGGAGGTAGGCAATAGGCCATAGGAGCGAATAATTACAATTTAACAGATTAACACTGGAGTGATAAATGAGCAGATGATGATGTGCAAGTAGAGATACTTGTGTGCAAAAGAACAGAAAAGTAAATAAAATAAAATAAAAACAGTATTGGGATGAGGTAGGTAGATTGGGTGGGCTTTTTACAGATGGACTATTTACCGATAGACTATGTACAGCTGCAGTGATCGGTTAGCTGCTCAGATAGTTAATGTTTAAAGTTGGTGAGAGAAATAAAAGTCTCCAACTTCAGCGATTTTTGGAATTCGTTCCAGTCACTGGCAGCAGAGAACTGGAAGGAAAGGCGGCCAAATGAGGTGTTGGCTTTGGGGGTGACCAGTGAGATATACCTGCTGGAACGTGTGCTACGGGTGGGTGTTGCCATCGTGACCAGTGAACTGAGATAAGGCGGAGCTTTACCTAGCATAGACTTATAGATGACCTGGAGCCAGTGGGTCTGGCGACGAATATGTAGCAAGGGCCAGCCGACTAGAGCATACAGGTCGCAGTGGTGGGTGGTATAAGGTGATTTGGTAACAAAACGGATGGCACTGTGATAGACTGCATCCAGTTTGCTGAGTAGAGTGTTGGAAGCTATTTTGTAGATGACATCGCCGAAGTCGAGGATCGGTATGATAGTCAGTTTTACTAGGGTAAGTTTGGCGGCATGAGTGAAGGAGGCTTTGTTGTGAAATAGTAAGCCGATTCTAGATTTGATTTTGGATTGGAGATGTTTAATATGAGTGTGGAAGGAGAGTTTACAGTCTAGCCAGACACCTAGGTATTTATAGTTGTCCACATATTCTAGGTCGGAACCGTCCAGGGTGGTGATGCTAGTCGGGCGGGCGGGGGCGGGCAGCGAACGGTTGAAAAGCATGCATTTGGTTTTACTAGTGTTTAAGAGCAGTTGGAGGCCACAGAAGGAGTGTTGTATGGCATTGAAGCTCGTTTGGAGGTTAGATAGCACAGTGTCCAAGGAAGGGCCAGAAGTATACAGAATGGTGTCGTCTGCGTAGAGGTGGATCAGGGAATTGCCCGCAGCAAGAGTGACATCATTGATATATACAGAGAAAAGAGTCGGCCCGAGAATTGAACCCACCCTGCGGTACCCCCATAGAGACTGCCAGAGGTCCGGACAACATGCCCTCCGATTTGACACACTGAACTCTATCTTCAAAGTAGTTGGTGAACCAGGCCAGGCAGTCGTCAGAAAAACCAAGGCTATTGAGTCTGCCGATAAGAATACGGTGATTGACAAGAGTCGAAAGCCTTGGCCAGGTCAATGAAGACGGCTGCACAGTACTGTCTTTTATCGATGGCGGTTATGATATCGTTTAGTACCTTGAGCGTGGCTGAGGTGCACCCGTGACCGCCTCGGGAGCCGGATTGCACAGCGGAGAAGGTACGGTGGGATTCGAAATGCTCAGTGATCTGTTTATAAACTTTGTATCCGAAGACTTTAGATGGGCAGAGCAGGATGGATAGAGGTCTGTAACAGTTTGGGTCTAGGGTGTCACCCCCCTTGAAGAGGTGGATGACTGCGGCAGCTTTCCAATCTTTAGGGATCTCGGACGATACAAAAGAGGTTGAACAAGCTGGTAATAGGGGTTGCAACAATGGCGGCGGATTGTTTTAGAAAGAGAGGGTCCAGATTGTCTAGCCCAGCTGATTTGTACTGGTCCAGGTTTTGCAGCTCTTTCAGAACATCTGCTGTCTGGATATGGGTGAAGGAGAAGCTGGGGAAGCTTGGGCGAGTAACTGCGGGGGGGCGGAGCTGTTGGCCGGGGTTGGAGTAGCCAGGAGGAAGGCATGGCCAGCCGTTGAGAAATGCTTATTGAAATGTCCGATTATCATGGATTATCAGTAGTGACCGTGTTACCTAGCCCCAGTGCAGTGGGTAGCTGGGAGGAGGTGCTCTTGTTCTCCATGGACTTTACAGTGTCCCAAAACGTTTTGGAGTTAGAGCTACAGGATGCAAATTTCTGCTTGAAAAAGCTAGCCTTTGCTTTCCTGACTGACTGCGTGTATTGGTTCCTGACTTCCCTGAACAGTTGCATATCGTGGGGACTATTCGATGCTATGGCAGTCTGCCACAGGATGTTTTTGTGCTGGTCAAGGGCAGTCAGGTCTGGAGTGAACCAAGGGCTATATCTATTCTTAGTTCTGCATTTTTTTTGAACGGGGCATGCTTATCTAAGATGGTGAGGAAATTACTTTTAAAGAATGACCAGGCATCCTCGACTGACGGGATGAGGTCAATATCCTTCCAGGATACCCGGGCCAGGTCGATTAGAAAGGCCTGCTCGCAGAAATGTTTTAGGGAGCGTTTGACAGTGATGAGGGGTGGTCGTTTGACCGCGGAACCATAGCGGATACAGGCAATGAGGCAGTGATCGTGATTGAAAACAGCGGAGGTGTATTTGGAGGGCAAGTTGGTCAGGATAATGTCTATGAGGGTGCCCATGTTAACAGATTTGGGGTTGTACCTGGTGGGTTCCTTGATGATTTGTGTGAGATTGAGGGCATCTCGCTTAGATTGTAGGACTGCCGGGGTGTCCCATATCCCAGTTTAGGTCACCTAACAGAACGATCTCTGAAGCTAGATGGGGGGCGATCAATTCACAAATGGTGTCCAGGGCACAGCTGGAAGCGGTTTTTTTAAATTAGAAGTTCAAACTGTTTGGGTATAGACCTGGAAAGTATGACAGAACTTTGCAGGCTCTCTCTGCAGTAGATTGCAACTCCTCCCCCTTTGGCAGTTCTATCTTGACGGAAAATGTTATAGCTGGGTATGTAAATCTCAGAATTGTTGGTGGCCTTCCTAAGCCAGGATTCAGACACGGCAAGGACATCAGGGTTGGCGGAGTGTGCTAAAGCAGTGAGTAAAACAAACAGGCTTCTGATGTTGACATACATGAAACCAAGGTTTTTTCGATCACAGAAGTCAACAAATGAGGGTGCCTGTGGACACGCGGGCCTGGGTTTACCCCCACATCACCAGAGGAACAGAGGAGGAGTAGGATGAGGGTACGGCTAAAGGCTATCAAAACTGGTCGCCTAGAGCGTTGGGGACAAAGAATAAAAGGAGCAGATTTCTGGGCATGGTAGAATATATTCAGGGCATAATGTGCAGACAGGGGTATGGTGGGGTGCGGGTACAGCGGAGGTAAGCCCAGGCACTGGGTGATGATAAGAGAGGTTGTATCTCTGGATAAACTGGTTATAATGGGTGAGGTCACCGCATGTGTGGGAGGTGGGACAAAGGAGGTATCATGAGATATCATGAGCCTAATTCTGTTGCTCGTCCTTCTCCCTGGAGAGTGCACTCGTACAGAACACCTACCTACCTCATGGATTTCAGAGGATCCAAACATTATACAATAGCCTTAATGTATGTTATTTGTGTTGTTATGAACAGAACATCGACTCCTCCAATGTGAGTAGTTTAACATATGATAAAACGAGATACGATCTCTGCACAGCTGTCATTAGAAGAACAAGTAATTTTTCTAATCAGAATCACACATCTTCTAACCTGAACCCAACAGCCTTTCACCAAACCAGAGAGAACAGAAACAAAGACACTGACACAGAAGAAAAGCAAGCCTCATTCAGGAGCAGTGTGTGTGTCTAAGAAAGAACGAGAGAGAGAGAGAAGGTAATGGGAGTGTGTATGTGCAGGTAGCATGATGTTTACTATAAGCATCCTTTATTTGTGCCAGTCTGAAAATGCCATACATGCTTGACAATACAGACAGGACAAACTTGGTGTACAGGTTTTAAAAGTTGCTCTAAACAGTCTCACTTCTGGGGACATTTTTCTCATTCTTTTTTGGGGGGGGGGGGGACAATTGCTCTCTTTCTGTTGTTATTCCTATTACAGAGGTTGGTTTGCCCCGGCCGGACCGGACCAGAGCAGGCCAGACCAGAGCAGGCCAGAGCAGAGCAGGCCGGACCAGAGCAGGCCGGACCAGAGCAGGCCGGACCAGAGCAGGCCGGACCAGAGCAGGCCGGACCAGAGCAGGCCGGACCAGAGCAGAGCAGGCCAGAGCAGAGCAGGCCAGAGCAGAGCAGGCCAGACCAGAGTCAGGGGTGGAAAGGGAAGTAAGTGTCAGGGGAATCGAGACACATAATGGAAACTGGAAATGAACAAAGCACAAGCTCCTGAATTCAAAACAAAGAGGATGGAATATGTTGGCATATTGTTGTGTTCTTCTCAATGGCATTGAGAAGAACACAACATCAGTCACTGGCTTCGTCAATAAGTGTATCGATGACGTCGTCCCCACATAGACCATACGTACATACCCCAACCAGAAGCCATGGATTACAGGCAACATTCGCACTGAGCTAAAGGGTAGAGCTGACGCTTTCAAGAAGCGGGACTCTAAACTGGAAGCTTATAAGAAATCTCGCTATGCGCTCCGATGAACCAGCAAACAGGCAAAGCGTCAATTCAGGACTAAGATCGAATCGTACAACGCCGACGTGTGGCAGGCTATTACAGATAACACAGGGAAGCACAGCCGAGAGCTGCCCACAAACACAACCCTACCAGACGAGCTAAATTACTTCAATGCTAGCTTCGAGGCAAGTAACACTGAAACATGCATGAGAGCATCAGCTGTTCCGGACGACTGCGTGATCACACTCTCTGCAGCCGATATGAGTAAGACCTTAAAACAAGTCAACATTCACAAGGCCGCTGGGCCATACGGATTACCAGGACGTGTACTGTGAGCATGCGCTGACCAACTGGCAAGTGTCTTCACTGACATTTTCAACCTTTCCCTGTCTGAGTCTGTAATACCAACATGTTTCAAGCAGACCACCATAGTCCCTGTGCCAAAGAACACTAAGATAACCTGCCTAAATGACTACTGACCCGTAGCACTCACGTCTGTAGGCATGAAGTGCTTTGAAAGGCTGGTCATGGCTCACATCAACACCATTATCCTAGAAACCCTAGACCCACTCCAATTTGCATACCGCACCAACAGATACACAGATAACGCAATCTCTATTGCATTCCACACTGCTCTTTCTTACCTGGACAAAAGGAACACCTACATGAGAATGCTATTCATTGACTACAGCTCAGCGTTCAACACCATAGTGCCCTCAAAGCTCATCACTAAGCTAAGGACCCTGGGACTAAACACCTCCCTCTACAACTGGATCCTGGACTTCCTGACGGGCCGCCCCCAGATGGTAAGGGTAGGAAACAACACATCCACCACTCTGATCCTCAACACGGAGGGCCCTCAGGGGTGCGTACTCAGTCCCCTCCTGTACTCCCTGTTTACTCATGGCTGCACGGCCAAGCACGACTCCAACACCATCATTAAATTTGCAGATGACAACAGTGGTAGGTCTGAACACCGACAATGATGAGACAGCCTATAGGGAGGAGGTCAGAGACCTGACCGTGTGGTGCAAGGACAACAACTTCTCCCTCAACATGATCAAGACAAAGGAGATGATTGTGGACTACAGTAAAAGGAGGACCGATCACACCCCCATTCTCATCGACAGGGCTGTACACCTGGTGACCTGGTCAGCGTGCACTTCGCCCGGCCCGCCACAGGAGTCGCTAATGCGCGATGAGACAAGGATATCCCTGCCGGCCAAACCTTCCCTAACCCGGGAGATGCTGGGCCAATTGTGCGCCGCCCCATGGGTTTCCCGGTTGCGGCCGGCTGCGACAGAGCCTGGGCTCTAACCCAGACCGAGCACACCCCCAGTCTCATCAACGGGGCTGTAGTGGAGCAGGTTGAGAGCTTCAAGTTCCTTGGCGTCCACATCACCAACAAACTAACATGGTCCAAGCACACCAAGACAGTCCTGAAGAGGGCACAACAAAACGTATTCCCCCTCAAGAGACTGAAAAGATTTGGCAAGGATCCTCAGATCCTCAAAAGGTTTTACAGCTGCACCAACGAGAACATCCTGACGGGTTGCATCACAGCCTGGCATGGTAACTACTCGGCCTTAGACCGCAAGGCACTACAGAGTTTAGTGCGAATGGCCCAGTACATCACAGGGGCCAAGCCTCCTGCCACCCAGGACCTCTATACCAGGTGTTGTCAGAGGAAGGCCCTGAAAATAGTCAAAGACTCCAGCCACCCCAGTCGGAGCGCCAACTCTTGGTCCAAGAGGCTTCTAAACAGCTTCTACCCCCAAGCCATAAGACTCATGAACAGCTAATCAAATGGCCACCCAGACTATTTGCATGCCCCCCCCCCTCACACTGCTGCTACTCTCTGCTATTATCTATGCAAAGCCACTTTAATAACTCTACCTACATGTACATAATTACCTACATTTCCTCAACATACCGGTGTCCCCCGCACATTGACTCTGTACCGGTACCCCCTGTATATAGCCTCCACATAGACTCTGTACCGGTACCCCCTGTATATAGCCTCCACATTGACTCTGTACCGGTACCCCCTGTATATAGCCCCACTATTGTTATTTACTGCTGCTCTTTAATTAATTTGTTATTCTTATCTCTTACTTCTTTAGGGATTTTCTTAAAACTGCATTGTTGGTTAAGGGCTTGTAAGTAAGTATTTCACTGTAAGGTCTACCTGTTGTATTCGGCACATGTGACAAATACAATTTGACTTGACAGAGGGAGTGACAATGTGGGTGTGTGTGTGTGTGTGTGTGTGTGTGTGTGTGTGTGTGTGTGTGTGTGTGTGTGTGAGAGAGATAGAGTATCTGCTTCATGTGCAACAGCTAACTTAATCGAGTTGAGCTATTTCATGTGATGTTGCACTGGGCTTTTAAACAAGTAGACAATGTCCTGTGTCAGCTATGACAATAATGTCTGGGCAGAGGCTTTTTTCCATAGTTAATAACCTCTCTTTGATCGACCTCAACTGAATGACGTTAAAGACGTATCTGTACCACACACACGGTTCTGAAGTTGTACCTCTGTGTGGAAGCGTCTGCGTTCGCTGCGGCCCTGCCTGGCTCCTGTCCTCCCAGCCTCCTCCATCTCCATCCTCTCTGGATTCTCCAGCTCCAACGCCTCCAGCTTCTCTATCACCCCAGATCGGCTGGAACACACAGGGAACAAGAGTAGAGATCAGAGGTGAAGAGTAGAGGTCAGAGGTGAAGAGCAGAGGTCAGAGGTGAAGGGTAGAGATCAGAGGTGAAGAGTAGAGATCAGAGGTGAAGGGTAGAGGTCAGAGGTGAAGAGTAGAGATCAGAGGTGAAGAGTAGAGGTCAGAGGTGAAGAGTAGAGGTCAGAGGTGAAGGGTAGAGATCAGAGGTGAAGGGTAGAGGTCAGAGGTGAAGAGTAGAGGTCAGATGTGAAGAGTAGAGGTCAGAGGTGAAGGGTAGAGGTCAGAGGTGAAGGGTAGAGATCAGAGGTGAAGGGTAGAGGTCAGAGGTGAAGGGTAGAGATCAGAGGTGAAGAGTAGAGATCAGAGGTGAAGGGTCAGGTGCCTTTATTTGAACTTTCATTACATCTTCATTCTTCCTGTGGATTAAAGAAATGGATACAGCGAAAGAGAATTCCTTCTCAGTGGAGAGAATAAAACATCTTTATTGGATAGTGCAACTTTGTGTGTGTGTGTGTGTGTGTGTGTGTGTGTGTGTGTGTGTGTGCGTGTGTAGGGGGGGATTGTTCACCAAGTAAACATTACATAATCCACATGCATATAAATTAATATTACATTAGACTGCTACATGAAACGGATTAACAGACATGATGACATTGAGAAGGACAGGCTCCTACTCCTGTGACCGTGTTCAAACTTCCACAAACACACACAGATACACCGACAGCCTTCCTCCACACACAGATACACAGACAGCCTTCCTCCACACACAGATACACAGACAGCCTTCCTCCACACACAGATACACAGACAGCCTTCCTCCACACACAGATACACCGACAGCCTTCCTCCACACACAGATACACCGACAGCCTTCCTCCACACACAGATACACAGACAGCCTTCCTCCACACACAGATACACCGACAGCCTTCCTCCTTACACAGATACACCGACAGCCTTCCTCCACACACAGATACACCGACAGCCTTCCTCCACACACAGATACACCGACAGCCTTCCTCCACACACAGATACACCGACAGCCTTCCTCCACACACAGATACACCGACAGCCTTCCTCCACACACAGATACACCGACAGCCTTCCTCCACACACAGATACACCGACAGCCTTCCCCCACACACAGATACACCGACAGCCTTCCTCAGATTTCTTTTGACGCTCTCTTTTGATAAGGAGAATAATTAATTTACGGGGAGCAAGAGTCGCTTTACGGGGAGCGAGAAACCGGTATTGGGCCGTTCGCAATACCCTCTGTAGTGCCTTGAGGCCGGAGGGCGAGCAGTTGCCGTACCAGGCAGTGATACAAACAGTCAGGATACTCTCGATGTTGCAGCTGTAGAACCTTTTGAGGATCTGAGGACCCATTCCAAATCGTTTCAGTCTCTTGAGGGGGAATAGGTTTTGTTGTGCCCTCTTCACGACTGTCTTGGTGTGCTTAGACCATGTTAGTTTGTTGGTGATGTGGACGCCAAGGAGCTTGAAGCTCTCAACCTGCTCCACTACAGCCCCGTCGATGAGAATGGGCATGTGCTCGGTCCTCCTTTTCCTGTAGTCCACAATGATCTCCTTTGTAGCCTCCCGGGTGGCGCAGTGGTCTAAGGCACTGCACTGCAGTGCTAGATGTGCCACCAGAGATTCTGGGTTTGAGCCCAGGCTCTGTCGCAGCCAGCCCATGGGGTGGTGCACAATTGACCCAGTATCTTCCGGGTTAGGGAGGGTTTGGCCGGAAGGGATATCCTTGTCTCATCGCGCACTAGTGATTCCTGTGGGGGGCCGGGCGCAGTGCACGTTGACCAGGTCGCCAGGTGTACGGTGTTTCCTCCGACACATTGGTGCGGCTGGCTTCTAGGTTAAATGTGCATTATGTCAAGAAGCAGTGCGGCTTGGTTGGGTTGTATTTCGGAGGACGCATGGCTCTTGACCTTCACCTCTCCATAGTCCGTACGGGAGTTGTAGCGATGAGACAAGACTGTAACTACTACCAATTGGATACCACGACATTGGGGAGAAAAAAGGGGGTTAAAAAAAGAAAGATCTCCTTTGTCTTGATCAAAGGAGGGAGAGGATGTTGTCCTGGCACCACATAGTCAGGTCTCTGACCTCTTCCCTATAGGCTGTCACATCGTTGTCGGTGATCAGGCATAGCACTGTTGTGTCATCAGCAAACTTAATGATGGTGTTGGAGTCATGCCTGGCAATGCAGTCATGAGTGAACAGGGAGTACAGGAGGGGACTGAGCACGCACCCCTGAGGGGCCCCTGTGTTGAGGATCAGCTTGGCGGATGTGTTGTTACCTATCCTGTTGTTACCTATCTGGGGGTGGCCTGTCAGGATGTCCAGGATCTAGTTGCAGAGGGAGGTGTTTAGTCCCAGGATCCTTAGCTTAGTGGTGAGCTTTGAGGGGACTATGGTGTTGAACGCTGAGCTGTAGTCAATGATTAGCATTCTCACGTAGGTGTTCCTTTTGTCCAGGTGGGAAAGGGCAGTGTGGAGTGCAATAGTGATTGCATCATCTGTGTATCTGTTGGTGCGGTATGCAAATTGGAGTGGGTCTAGGGTTTCTGGGATAATGGTGTTGATGTGAGCCATGACCAGCCTTTAAAAGCATTTCATGGCTACAGACGTGAGTGCTACGGGTCGGTTGTCATTTAGGCAGGTTACCTTAGTGTTCTTGGGCATAGGGACTATGGTGGTCTGCTTGAAACATGTTGGTATTACACACTCAGACAGGGAGAGGTTGAAAATGTCAGTGAAGACACATGCCAGTTGGTTAGCGCATGCTCGCAGTACACATCCTGGAAATCTGTCTGGCCCAGCGGCCTTGTGAATGTTGACCTGTTTAAAGGTCTTACTCACATCGGCTGCGGAGAGTGCGATCAGACAGTCGTCCGGAACAGCTGATGCTCTCATGCATGTTTCAGTGTTACTTGCCTCGAAGTGAGCAGCTATTTACCTCGTCTGGTAGGCTCGTGTCACTGGGCAGCTCTCAGCTGTGCTTCCCTTTGTAGTCTGTAGTAGTTTGCAAGCCCTGCCATATTCTGATCATCCCTAAAGCCAACACCTCATTCGGCCGCCTTTCGTTCCAGTACTCTGCTGCCTGTGACTGGAACGAATTGCAAAAATCGCTGAAGTTGGAGACTTTTATCTCCCTCACCAACTTCAAACATCAGCTATCTGAGCAGCTAACCGATCGCTGCAGCTGTACATAGTCTATTGGTAAATAGCCCACCCATTTTCACCTACCTCATCCCCATACTGTTTTTATTTATTTACTCTTCTGCTCACCAATATCTCTACCTGTACATGACCATCTGATCATTTATCACTCCAGTGTTAATCTGCAAAATTGTAATTATTTGCCTACCTCATGCCTTTTGCACACATTGTATATAGACCCCCCCCCCTTTTTTTTTCTCTACTGTGTTATTGACTTGTTCATTGTTTACTCCATGTGTTACTCTGTGTTGTCTGTTCACACTGCTATGCTTTATCTTGGCCAGGTCGCAGTTGCAAATGAGAACTTGTTCTCAACTAGCCTACCTGGTTAAATAAAGGTGAAATAAAAAATAAAAAATTTAATTCGAAGAGCATCGGAGCCGGTGTTGTACGATTCGATCTTAGTCCTGTATTGACGCTTTACTTGTTTGATGGTTCATCAGAGGGCATAGCGGGATTTCTTATAAGCTTCCAGTTTAGAGTCCCACTCCTTGAAAGGGGCAGCTCTACCGTTTAGCTCAGTGCGAATGTTGCCTGTAATCCATGGCTTCTGGTTGGGGTATGTACGTACAGTCACTGTGGACAACTTCATTGATGCACTTATTGATAAAGCTAGTGACTGATGTGGTGTACTCCTCAATGCCATCGGAAGAATCCCGGAACATGTTCCAGTCTGTGCTAGCAAAACAGTCCTGAAGTTTCGCATCTGCTTCATCTGACCACTTTTTCATGACCGAGTCACTGGTGCTTCCTGCTTTAATTTTTGCTTGTAAGCAGGAATCAGGAGGATAGAGTTATCGTCAGATTTGACAAATGGAGGGTGAGGGAGAGCTTTGTACGCGTCTCTGTGCGTGTTATAAAGGTGGTCTAGAATATTTTTCCCCTCTGGTTGCACATTTAACATGCTGATAGAAATTAAGTAAAACTGATTTAAGTTTCCCTGCATTAAAGTCCCCGGCCACTAGGAGCGCCGATGAGCGTTTTCCTGTTTTCTTATGGTGGAAACAGCTTATTGAGTGCGGTTTTAGTGCCAGCCTTGGTCTGTGAACAGCTACGAAACATACAGATAAATTATCTAGGTAGATAATGTAGTCTACAGCTTATCATGAGATACTCTACCTCAGGCGAGCAAAACCCTGAGACTTCCTTAGATATCGTGCACCAGCTATTGCTTACAAATATGCATAGGCCCCCGCCCCGTGTCTTTACCAGAGGCTGCTGTTCTGTCCTGCCGATACAGTGTATAACACGCCAGCTGTATGTTCTTAATGTCGTCATTCAGCCACGACTTGGTGAAACATAAGATATTACAGTTTTTAAATGTCCCGTTGGTAGGATATATGCGTTTTCAGTTCGTCCCATTTATTTTCCAGTGATTGAACGTTAGCTAGCAGAACGAAGGGCAGATTAGCCACTCGTCACCTGATCCTCACAAAGCATCCTGATCTCTTTCCGCGAAACCTACGTTTCCTTTTCCAGCGAATCACAGGGATCTGGGCCTGGTCGGGTGTCTGTAGTATATCCCTCGCATTCGACTCTTTGATGAAGAACTCCTCATCCCAGTTCTGATGTCCAGAAGCTCTTTTCGGTCATAAGAGATGGTAGCAGCAACATTATGGACAAATCAAGTTACGAACAACAGGAAAAACAAACAAAATAGCATGGTTGGTTAAGAGCCGATAAGACGGCAGCCATCTTTGGCGCCGGAGGGTAGGGCTTATTCTCTTGGTTTATTTGAGCTGTTCTTGACATAATATGGACTTGGTCTTTCACCAAATAGGGCTATCTTCTGTATACCACCCCAACCTTGTCATAACACAACTGATTGACTCAAACACATTAAGGGAAGAAATTCCACAAATGAACTTTTAAAAATGCAAACCTGTTAATTGAAATGCATTCCAGGTGACTACCTAATGAAGCTGGTTGAGAGAATGCTAAGAGTGTGCAAAACTGTCAAGGCAAATGGTGAATAATCTCAAATATAAAATATGCAAATTTGTAGTAACTGTTTTCATGTTACTACATGATTTCATATGTGTTATTTAATAGTTTTGATGTTTTTCACTACTATTCTACAATGTAGAAAATAGTAAAACTAAAGAAAAACCCTGGAATGAGTAGGTGTATCCAAACCTTTGACTGGTACTGTAATTCAGTACTGAAGTGCTAGTTGGCTGCTGGGTTCCAGAGTGACAGCGTTTCCAAATGAAACCAAATGGACCGTCAGTCGACTGGACGTCCCTGCTCTGCCCTTGCCCTGCCCTCTCTCTCTGCCCTGCCCTCTCTCTGCCCTGCCCTCTCTGCCCTGCCCTCTCTGCCCTGCGCTCTCTGCCCTCTCTCTCTGCCCTGCCCTCTCTCTCTGCCCTGCCCTCTCTCTGCCCTCTCTGCCCTGCCCTCTGCCCTGCCCTCTCTCTGCCCTGCCCTCTCTCTCTGCCCAGTCTCTGCCCTGCCCACTCTCTGCCCTGCCCTCGCTCTGCCCTCGCCCTACCCTCGCCCTGCCCTCTCTCTCTCTCTGCCCTCGCCCTGCCCTCTCTCTCTCTCTGCCCTGCCCTCGCCCTGCCCTCTCTCTCTGCCCTGCCCTCGCCCTGCCCTCTCTCTCTCTCTGCCCTGCCCTCGCCCTGCCCTCTCTCTCTCTCTGCCCTGCCCTCGCCCTGCCCTCTCTCTCTGCCCAGCCCTCGCCCTGCCCTCTCTCTCTCTCTGCCCTGCCCTCGCCCTGCCCTCTCTCTCTGCACACTCTCTGCACTGCCCTCGCCCTGCCCTCGCCCTGCCCTCTCTCTCTGCACTGCCCTCGCTCTGCCCTCGCGCTGCCCTCGCGCTGCCCTCTCTCTCTGCCCACTCTCTGTCCTGCCCTCGCCCTGCCCTCTCTCTCTCTCTGCCCTCGCCCTGCCCTCTCTCTCTCTCTGCACTGCCCTCGCCCTGCCCTCGCCCTGCCCTCGCCCTGCCCTCTCTCTCTGCACACTCTCTGCACTGCCCTCGCCCTGCCCTCTCTCTCTGCACTGCCCTCGCGCTGCCCTCGCGTTTCTCTTTTCCTTTCAGGACTAGTTTTGGATGAGGGGATGAGGCGGGTGGGGGTTGGGAGGAAAAGGATGAAGCACACCCGTGCGTGTGTGTGTGCGTGACCTCTTGAACCTTTCCTAGAACAGAGTCATGAACGGATGATGAGCGAATGGAAAGAACAAAACCTGTTTATTCAGGATGTTTATGTTGAGCGTCAGCCCTGATAAAACCACAGGGAAAGATGACTAGCAATAATCAACATAGTTCATTCCCATGTGAAGTATACTGGGAACTGTGGAACGCAGACATTCACACATCTTACACTGTCTGGATTACACCAAACACAGCCTTTTCCTCGAGGACAGAGTCTGTGTATTGACACAGATGTGTTGGTGGGGGGGTGGGGGGGTTTCACAAAGCTGTGTGTGTTTAGCAGCAGAGACCGTGTATCTTGCTGCGTTATGGGATTCTCTACAGATGTCCTTCTGCTAGTCTAACCCAGCAGTCAGACAGTCCACTAACCTGGTTACCAGCCTATGTCAGTACCTGATTAACAGATAATGCTTTACCTCAACAAATATATCCCAGGTAACAAACAGTGATTGCGGTCAGGATCACCTCCTCTCTGAACTAAGACAGGACAAACAGTCAGAATCATCTAATCTCTGAACTAAGACCGAACAGAGAGTCAGATTCACCTCCTCTCTGAACTAAGACAGAACAGAGAGTCAGATTCACCTCCTCTCTGAACTAAGACAGAACAGAGAGTCAGATTCACCTCCTCTCTGAACTAAGACAGAACAGAGAGTCAGATTCACCTCCTCTCTGAACTAAGACAGAACAGAGAGTCAGATTCACCTCCTCTCTGAACTAAGACAGAACAGAGAGTCAGATTCACCTCCTCTCTGAACTAAGACAGAACAGAGAGTCAGATTCACCTCCTCTCTGAACTAAGACAGAACAGAGAGTCAGATTCACCTCCTCTCTGAACTAAGACAGAACAGAGAGTCAGATTCACCTCCTCTCTGAACTAAGACAGAACAGAGAGTCAGATTCACCTCCTCTCTGAACTAAGACAGAACAGAGAGTCAGATTCACCTCCTCTCTGAACTAAGACAGAACAGAGAGTCAGATTCACCTCCTCTCTGAACTAAGACAGGACAGAGAGTCAGATTCACCTCCTCTCTGAACTAAGACAGGACAGACATGCATACAGGGGACAGTTGGTTGAACAGACGGGTAGACACCTCTTCTCAGGAATGAACACGGCCTCTCTCTGAACTAAGACAGGACAGACGGACGGACGGACAGACAGACACCTACTCTCAGGACGGAAAACGGCCTCGCTCTCCAAACTAAGACAGGACAGACAGGACAGGCAGGCAGGCAGACTCACCTCTTCTCAGGACTGAAAATGGCCTCTCTCTCCTCACCAGGACTCCTCACTCTGCTCCTCTTCTCTGCCTTCCTGGCCTCGGCCTCCAGCCTCCTGGACCGTGGAGTATCATGGTGCCCTCCCAGGACCAGCCCTAACCGCCCTGCCAGGTGGCTCTCTGTGCTGGTCACCGTGTTGCCGCTTGCGTCGGAGTCCAGCGAGCTGACCGAACCGCTGATGTGGGAGCCGTTGGACAGCAGGGAGCTGCCAGAGGGGAAGGGGTCGCTGGGGAGCGGCGAGAAGCAGCGAGGGACCCCGCCCAGGCTGGAGCAGGAGCCCGTGGAGGAGGAGCCCGTGGGAGACAGGAGGTTGCGGTGGGCGAGAGGGACCGAGCCGTGGAGGCCACTTCGGTCCACCTCGTCACCGTTGACTGAGCCGGCGTCTGAGCCACGGGCCACGGAACCACAGTCACCTGGAAAGGGGTTGGGGTGGAAGGTCAAAGACAGACAGATGATCTCTCCATTGTAATGTTATAATATTTCACAGCTGTATTGCTTGCTAACACCATTCAATCCCTTCAGATATATCTGATGCAGCACATACACTAGAGATGGGGACCATGGGGCTAGATGTGTACTGTACCATGGTTCCTCCATACCTGTAGAGGGCTGTGGTGAGCCCAGCCTGGGGAGGTCAGGAGCAGGCCACAAGGCCACCCCCTCGGCCTCTCTGTGGCTCAGCTCCTCCTGCCAGATGATGGAGCTGGAGTCCGGAACGTTCTCCGAGCCCCCCTCGGGGATACCTGATCCCTTCACAGCCACTTTAGCTGGTCCTGGCTCCTGAGAAGTGGTGGGCTCCACCTTGCGTTTCTTCTTCTGGTTCTGCTTGTTAGTCCTGGGATAAACCACCAGCTGTTCAGTCCAGCTGGGCAGAGAGAGAGGAACAGAATGTTAGTCAGGGTCCTGGGACAAACCACAAGCGGCTCAGTCCAGGACATAGAAAGAGGAACAGAATGTTAGTCAGGGTCCTGGGATAAACCACAAGCGGCTCAGTCCAGGACATAGAGAGAGGAACAGGATGTTAGTCAGGGTCCTGGGATAAACCACAAGCGGCTCAGTCCAGCTGGATAGAGAGAGAGGAACAGAATGTTAGTCAGGGTCCTGGGATAAACCACAAGCGGCTCAGTCCAGGACATAGAGAGAGGAACAGAATGTTAGTCAGCGGCTCAGTCCAGGACATAGAGAGAGGAACAGAATGTTAGTCAGGGTCCTGGGATAAACCACAAGCGGCTCAGTCCAGGACATAGAGAGAGGAACAGAATGTTAGTCAGGGTCCTGGGATAAACCACAAGCGGCTCAGTCCAGGACATAGAGAGAGGAACAGAATGTTAGTCAGGGTCCTGGGATAAACCACCAGCTGTTCAGTCCAGCTGGACAGAGAGAGAGGAACAGAATGTTAGTCAGGGTCCTGGGATAAACCACCAGCTGTTCAGTCCAGCTGGACAGAGAGAGAGGAACAGAATGTTAGTCAGGGTCCTGGGATAAACCACCAGCTGTTCAGTCCAGCTGGACATAGAGAGAGGAACAGGATGTTAGTCAGCGGCTCAGTCCAGGACATAGAGAGAGGAACAGGATGTTAGTCAGCGGCTCAGTCCAGGACATAGAGAGAGGAACAGGATGTTAGTCAGCGACTCAGTCCAGGACATAGAGAGAGGAACAGGATGTTAGTCAGCGGCTCAGTCCAGGACATAGAGAGAGGAACAGGATGTTAGTCAGCGACTCAGTCCAGGACATAGAGAGAGGAACAGGATGTTAGTCAGCGGCTCAGTACAGGACATAGAGAGAGGAACAGGATGTTAGTCAGCGGCTCAGTCCAGGACATAGAGAGAGGAACAGGATGTTAGTCAGCGGCTCAGTCCAGGACATAGAGAGAGGAACAGGATGTTAGTCAGCGGCTCAGTTCAGGACATAGAGAACACACACACCAGACACACACTTACCCATTGATGATCTCTTTGTTCTCCCCTCGTATAAAGTACTCCTGCTCAGGAGTGATGATACAGAGAGCGTTCTTCTGGCCCGTCTTGGGCTCGGCGTCGATGACGTCAGTACACAGGTTCAAATTCACCGTTCCCTGGGGAAGAGTGCTCGACTGGAGGGGGAAGAAGAGACAAACAATATTCAGCCACAGATAACGGCCAACATGACAGCATGTAGACCAGGGAAAATTCAAGCAGAACAAGACTAAAACCAGGACAATGATGAGAGGTTACTGCCCTGTAGCAAACTGGGAGGTACAGTTTACGTCTGATTAGTTCCTCTCAACAGCCGCAGTGGAAACTACAACTTCTGATAGGTTCAATGATCTCAGTCTGTGACAGGTGGGTGCTAGATCTCAGTCTGTGACAGGTGGGTTCTAGATCTCAGTCTGTGACAGGTGGGTGCTAGATCTCAGTCTGTGACAGGTGGGTGCTGGATCTCAGTCTGTGACAGGTGGGTGCTAGATCTCAGTCTGTGACAGGTGGGTGCTAGATCTCAGTCTGTGACAGGTGGGTGCTGGATCTCAGTCTGTGACAGGTGGGTGCTAGATCTCAGTCTGTGACAGGTGGGTGCTAGATCTCAGTCTGTGACAGGTGGGTTCTAGATCTCAGTCTGTGACAGGTGGGTTCTAGATCTCAGTCTGTGACAGGTGGGTTCTAGATCTCAGTCTGTGACAGGTGGGTTCTAGATCTCAGTCTGTGACAGGTGGATTCTAGATCTCAGTCTGTGACAGGTGGGTTCTAGATCTCAGTCTGTGACAGGTGGGTTCTAGATCTCAGTCTGTGACAGGTGGGTTCTAGATCTCAGTCTGTGACAGGTGGGTTCTAGATCTCAGTCTGTGACAGGTGGGTTCTAGATCTCAGTCTGTGACAGGTGGGTTCTAGATCTCAGTCTGTGACAGGTGGGTTCTAGATCTCAGTCTGTGACAGGTGGGTTCTAGATCTCAGTCTGTGTTCTATCCGGAGCTGCTATATAACAGATATGCCTGTTTGTTGTTGTCCCTCCCTGTCACACAGAGAGAGGACGTGTATGATGGGCTTATCAGGCCCTACTAAGGTCACACCACCGTTATCCAGAGTTGCCATGACATTTCATTCAGTATGTGTGTGATGTGTGTGTGTTACTGCTAATGTTCATGTGTGGGTCTGCAAATGTGCATATGGTGAGGGGCACAATTCATCACGGTCACCTCATAATTCCCAGAAAACCCTAGAACTCCCCCTGAACCCCAGCATGGGTTCTCTAGTTCAGTGAGTGAGTGTGAGTGAGTGAGTGAGTGAGTGAGTGAGTGAGTGAGTGAGTGAGTGAGTGAGTGAGTGAGTGAGTGAGTGAGTGAGTGAGTGTGAGTGAGTGAGTGAGTGAGTGAGTGAGTGAGTGAGTGAGTGAGTGAGTGAGTGAGTGAGTGAGTGAGTGAGTGAGTGAGTGAGTGAGTGAGAAGAGAGAGGAGAGAGAGAATAAAATAATGATTTTCCAGAGAAGATCCAGATCTCAGGGAATTAGACCAAAGTTCTCAATTGGTAGAAAATATATAGAGTACTGCACACACTACAATTACTTAGATTTAAAAATAAGCTCAACTGGACACCTTAATGAGGCAGTGAATGAACTGAGAGAGAAAGCAGGCAGGGCATTCCACGCCATTAAAAAGCTAATTCAAATTGAAATACCTATTCAAATCTGGCTAAAACTAATTGAACGTGTCACTGAACCAATTGAACTTTATGGAAGCGAGGTGTGGGGTCCACTTGCAAAACAAGATTTCACCAAATGGGACAAACACCCCATTGAAATGCTGCATGCAGAGTTCTGTAAAATTCTCCTACTTGTCCAGAGGAAAACTACAAACAATGCATGCAGGACAGAATTAGGCCAATATTCACTAATAATAAAAACTCAAAAAAGAGCAATTCAGTTTTGGAAACATCTCAAATACAGTGACCCCCTCTCATATCATTACCAAGCCCTGCAAATGCCAAGAGCTGAGCAAAGAAAACAGCCCCCTCATCAAGCTGGTCCTGAGTTCACTAACCTGTTCTACTAACACACTGAAGCCTCCGGACCAGAACATCCAATCAATCAGGATAAACCAAATTACAACACAATCAAAACAAAACTACATTGCTTATTGGGAAACACAAACACAAAGCTAAATGCAGGGCTACCTGGCCCTAAATCAACAGCACACCGTGGATAACTATTTGACCATGGTTACTGATCAAAACCTTAGAAAAACCTTGACATTGAGAAGGGTAGACACAGGAAAACCTGGCTCCCTGTAAGAGGAAAGGCCTTGCAACCACTGCACCACAGCAGAACCTGAGACGGAGCTGCATTTCCTGACAAAATGTCAAAAATATAAAACAATTCGAGAGAGTGTCATTTCCCCAAATTTAAAACCAAGGTTTCAAAGACCTCTGACGAGGATAGGCTACCTGTCCTGTTGGGGGAGGACGCAGAGAGCTGTGGGTTGGCAGCACACTACATTGCTGCCTGCCATAAGTTGAGGGACAGTGTCTGACAGACCAATCAACCTGCACATGTCCTCTACTGTATACTTATTGTTATTGTTCAATGTATGTTTATTTTGACCCTTGGTTATTGTTGTTACTGTTGTCCCGTTGGCAATTTTGATTCTCATTTTGATTTATTTTTATATTGTAAATATCCAAAATAAGCTTTGGCAATATGTACATTGTTACGTCATGCCAATAAAGAAATCTGAATTGACTGGGAGAGAGAGAGAGAGGAGGGGGACTGGGAGAGAGAGAGGAGGACAGAGAGAGAGCGAGAGAGAGAGAGAGAGAGAGAGAGAGGAGGAGAGAGAGAGAGAGAGAGAGAGAGAGAGAGAGAGAGAGAGAGAGAGAGGAGGAGGAGGACAGAGAGAGAGAGAGAGAGGGGAGGAGGACAGAGAGAGAGAGAGAGGGAGGAGGACAGAGAGAGGGGGAGAGGAGGGGGACTGGGAGAGCGAGAGAGAGAGAGGAGGAGGACAGAGAGAGAGAGAGAGAGAGAGAGAGAGAGGAGGACAGAGAGAGAGAGAGAGGGAGGAGGACAGAGAGAGAGGGAGGGGAGGGGGACTGGGAGAGCGAGAGAGAGAGGAGGAGGAGGACAGAGAGAGAGAGAGAGAGAGAGAGAGAGAGAGAGGAGAACAGAGAGAGAGAGAGAGGGAGGAGGAGAACAGAGAGAGAGAGAGAGGGAGGAGGGGGAGAGAGGGAGGGAGAGGAGGGGGACTGGGAGAGCGAGAGAGAGAGGAGGAGGACAGAGAGAGAGGGGAGGAGGGTAGAGAGAGAGAGAGAGGTGGGGGACAGAGAGAGAGAGAGAAAGAGGAGGGGGACTGGGAGAGAGGATGGGGACAGAGAGAGAGAGAGGATGGGGACAGAGAGAGAGAGAGATGGGGACAGAGAGAGAGAGAGGATGGGGACAGAGAGAAGAGAGAGGATGGGGACAGGGAGAGAGAGAGGATGGGGACAGGGAGAGAGAGAGGATGGGGACAGAGAGAGAGAGAGGATGGGGACAGAGAGAGAGAGAGGAGGGGGACTGGGAGAGAGAGAGGATGGGGACAGAGAGAGAGAGAGGATGGGAACTGGGAGAGAGAGAGGGTGGGGACAGAGAGAGAGAGGATGTGGACAGAGAGAGAGAGAGGATGTGGACAGAGAGAGAGAGAGGATGTGGACAGAGAGAGAGAGAGAGAGAGAGAGGATGGGGACAGAGAGAGAGAGAGAGAGGATGGGGACAGAGAGAGAGAGAGAGGATGGGGACAGAGAGAGAGAGGATGGGGACAGAGAGAGAGAGGATGGGGACAGAGAGAGAGAGAGAGGATGGGGACTGGGAGAGAGAGAGGATGGGGACAGAGAGAGAGAGAGGATGGGGACTGGGAGAGAAAGAGGATGGGGACAGAGAGAGAGAGAGAGAGAGAGAGAGGATGGGGACTGGGAGAGAAAGAGAGGAGTGCGGCTGGATAACTCTATCCTCTTGATTCCTGCTTTCAAGCAAAAACCGAAGCAGGAAGTACCAGTGACTCCTTCAATAAGGAAGTGGTCAGATGACGCAGATGCTAAGCTACAGGACTGTTTTGCTAGCACAGACTGGAATACTGTTTTGGGATTCATCCGATGGCATTGAGGAGTAAACCACATCAGTCACCGGCTTCATCAATAAGTGCATTGATGACGTTGTCCCCACATCGATTGTACGTACATTCCCCAACCAGAAGCAATGGATAACAGACAACATTCACACTGAGCTAAACGGCAGAGCTGCCGCTTTCAAGGAGTGGGACTCTAAACTGGAAGCTTATGAGAAATCTCGCTATGCCCTCTGATGAACCATCAAACAGGCAAAGCGTCAATACAGGACAAAGATTGAATCATTCTACACCAGCTCCGATGCTTGTCGGATGTGGCAGAGCAAACTACTACAGACTACAAAGGGAAGAACAGCTGAGAGCTGCCCAGTGACACGAGCCTACCAGACGAGCTAAATAACTTCTATGCTCGCTTCGAGGCACGTAACACTGAAACATGCACGAGAGCTTCAGCTAATCCGGACGACTGTGTGATCACGTTGAGTTAGTGAGTTAGACCTACGCTGTCCGTAGCCGAAGTGAGTTAGACCGAGGACAACGCCATTCTCATCGACGGGGGCTTCAAGTTCCTTGGTGTCCACATCACCAACAAACTATCATGGTCCAAACTCACCAAGACAGTCATGAAGAAGGCACGACAACGCCTATTCCCCCTCAGTAGACTGAAAAGATTTGGCATGGGTCCTCAGATTCTCAAAAAGTTCTACAGCTGCACCATCGAGAGCATCCTGACTTGTTGCACTGCCTGGTATGGCAACTGCTCACCCTCTCCGACCGCAAGACACAACAGAGGGTAGTACATACGGCCCAGTACATCACTGGGGCCAAGCTTCCTGCCATACAGGACCTCTATACCAGGTGGTGTCAGAGGAAGAACCCTAAAAATTGTCAAAGACTCCAGCCACCCTAGTCATAGACTGTTCTCTCAAGCGGTACCGGAGCGCCATGTACATATTACCTCGACTAACCGGTCGGTACCCCTGTATATAGCCTCGCTACTGTTATTTTATTGTTGCTCCTTAATTATTTGTTCTTTTTATTTATTTATTTACTTCAGTTTATTTTAGTTTCTTTTCTTCTTAAAACTGCATTGTTGGTTAAGGGCTTGTAAGTAAGCATTTCACTGTCAACTACACCCGTTGTATTCGGTGCAAGTGACAAATACAATTTGATGGTTAGGTTTGGCAGAAGAGAAGCTGATCCTAGAATTGTGAGAGAGAGAGAGAGAGAGAGAGAGAGAGAGAGAGACCACACAGAGAGAGAGAGAGAGAGAGAGAGAGAGGCCAGTCCAGTCCACACACAGAGAGAGAGAGGGCCAGTCCAGTCCACACACAGAGAGAGAGAGGGCCAGTCCAGTCCACACAGAGAGAGAGAGGGCCAGTCCAGTCCACACACAGAGAGAGAGAGGGCCAGTCCAGTCCACACACAGAGAGAGAGAGGGCCAGTCCAGTCCACACACAGAGAGAAAGAGAGGGCCAGTCCAGTCCACACACAGAGAGAGAGAGGGCCAGTCCAGTCCACACACAGAGAGAGAGAGGGCCAGTCCAGTCCACACAGAGAGAGAGAGAGGGCCAGTCCAGTCCACACCGAGAGAGAGAGAGAGAGAGAGAGAGAGAGAGAGGGCCAGTCCAGTCCACACACAGA
The DNA here is from genome assembly GCF_034236695.1 of Oncorhynchus nerka. NCBI lineage: Eukaryota > Metazoa > Chordata > Actinopteri > Salmoniformes > Salmonidae > Oncorhynchus > Oncorhynchus nerka. The sequence goes on from NC_088418.1 coordinate 10,377,267, forward strand.
GAGAGAGAGAGAGGGCCAGTCCAGTCCACACAGAGAGAGAGTGCACTGTATAGTGCACTACTTTTGAACAGAGCACTATGGACCCTGGTTGAAACGCAGTACACTATACAGGAAATAGGGTCCCACCTGTAAAGGAAAAGGAAAGGGGGAAACTGAAATATGTCTCTCTGAATCAGAGAGGTAAGGGGGGGGCGGGGCTGCCTTAAATCGACATCCACGTCTTCAGCGCCCGGGGAACAGTGGGTTAACTGCCTCGCCCAGGGGAACAGTGGGTTAACTGCCTCGTTCAGGGGAACAGTGGGTTAACTGCCTCGTTCAGGGGAACAGTGGGTTAACTGCCTTGTTCAGGGGAACAGTGGGTTAACTGCCTTGTTCAGGGGAACAGTGGGTTAATGGCCTTGCTCAGGGGAACAGTGGGTTAACTGCCTTGTTCAGGGGAAAAGTGGGTTAACTGCCTTGTTCAGGGGAACAGTGGGTTAACTGCCTTGTTCAGGGGAACAGTGGGTTAACTGCCTTGTTCAGGGGAACAGTGGGTTAACTGCCTTGTTCAGGGGAACAGTGGGTTAACGGCCTTGCTCAGGGGAACAGTGGGTTAACGGCCTTGTTCAGGGGAACAGTGGGTTAACTGCCTTGTTCAGGGAACAGTGGGTTAACTGCCAGTGGGTTAACGTTCAGGGAACAGTGGTTACAGTGGGTTAACTGCCTTGTTCAGGGGAACAGTGGGTTAACTGCCTTGTTCAGGGAACTGTGGGTTAACTGCCTTGTTCAGGGGAACAGTGGGTTAAAGGGAACAGTGTTCAGGGGAACAGTGGGTTAACTGCCTTGTTCAGGGGAACAGTGGGTTAACTGCCTTGTTCAGGGGAACAGTGGGTTAACTGCCTTGTTCAGGGAACAGTGGGTTAACGGCCTTGCTCAGGGAACAGTGGGTTAACGGCCTTGTTCAGGGAACAGTGGGTTAACTGCCTTGTTCAGGGGAACAGTGGGTTAACTGCCTCGTTCAGGGGAACAGTGGGTTAACTGCCTTGTTCAGGGGAACAGTGGGTTAACTGCCTTGTTCAGGGGAACAGTGGGTTAACGGCCTTGTTCAGGGGAACAGTGGGTTAACTGCCTTGTTCAGGGGAACAGTGGGTTAATGGCCTTGCTCAGGGGAACAGTGGGTTAATGGCCTTGCTCAGGGGAACAGTGGGTTAACTGCCTTGCTCAGGGGAACAGTGGGTTAACTGCCTTGTTCAGGGGAACAGTGGGTTAACTGCCTTGTTCAGGGGAACTGTGGGACGTCAGCAAACCACTCGCCCACACGACGCCATCTTGAAAAGGGGATTCATCTTTGAAGAGCACACTTCTCCAGCGCGCCAGTGAAGGTGAGCATTTGCCCAGTGAAGTCGGTTACGACGCTGAATGATAGCCTAACTCATAAGTCATGTTGTAACCCATGGGCCTATATAATTAAGGTGGAGTACACCTACTCCATAAATCAGTCCTGGGCAACTCCAGTCCTCTGGGGCATGATTGGTGTCACACTTTCTCCCCATCCACCCCATCTAGCAAACACATCTGATTTAAACTGCATTTTTAACTGAAGATCATGATTAGTTGATTGTTGGAGTCAGGTGTGTTACCTGGGGCTAGGGGTAAATGTGTGACCACCAATCACGCTCCCGGGGACTGGAGTTGCCCAGGCCTGCCATAAACAATCAATTCTTCTGGTTTTAATTGTATTTTTTATTGCCCGGGCCGGTGGCAAGTGGTGTCAGAAACCATTGCCTGCTCTGCTCTGCTCTGGGGTGGGAGTGAAGCAGGAAGCTGCCGTTTTAAATAGCACATGTGCCTTGACACGTCACTGCCATCCCTGTTGCATCACACACACTACTCCTATCTTCCTCCCTGTTGCATCACACACACTACTCCTATCTTCCTCCCTGTTGCATCACACACACTACTCCTATCTTCCTCCCTGTTGCATCACACACACTACTTCCTCCCTGTTGCATCTTCTTCTCCCTGTTGCATCACACACACTACTCCTATCTTCCTCCCTGTTGCATCACACACAGTACTCCTATCTTCCTCCCTGTTGCATCACACACACTACTCCTATCTTCCTCCCTGTTGCATCACACACACTACTCCTATCTTCCTCCCTGTTGCATCACACACACTACTCCTATCTTCCTCCCTGTTGCATCACACACACTACTCCTATCTTCCTCCCTGTTGCATCACACACACTACTCCTATCTTCCTCCCTGTTGCATCACACACACTACTCCTATCTTCCTCCCACAGGCAGATAGACTCACTCACTACAGCTTCTAGTCCCGTCGGCTGAATACTAGGGTTAAATACCTCAGTCAGGATGACAACGACCAAACTATGAATTCAACACCTGGTGCAGAGGTCCCAGACCATAGGGAATCTTCAGGATGGTATCTCTTCCTGCTCTCTGTTGTAGCATTATGTCAGACAAAGTGTGGACTATGGAGAGAACTCGATGACCCGGTTTCCTCCCGGTCATTGACCCACTCCGGTCCAGGGTTTCTCAACAACTTATCATCAGGGACTGAGGAGCTGTAGACCGTCTTGGGAGGTCCGCTTAGATTGAAACTGGCCCTTCAGAACTGCCCAACTGGTGTCAGTCAACTACCCAAGGGACTGGTTTGCAGCTACATCTCAGGGTTTGAGAAAACACTGCTAGCCTCTGTCTCTCACCGCAAGTCATATGTCTCTCAAATGTACGACACATCCAATCCCATCTGATGTAGCAACATTACATTAGTCTACATTAGTTCTGGGTGCTTGCAGTGGCAGGCTGTGTGTGTGTGTGGAATGTTTGGGTCTGGGGCATATCTGGCATTTCTGTGTGGTTTTGGGGTCTAATGCTCTCTCTCTCTCTCTCTCTCTCTCTCTCTAGCCCTGTTAGTTAGTGGGAGCCTGCTGCATTTCACCAAATATGGGCATGTAAGAGGAATGCGGTGTGGAGCCTAGACCTCGGAGCATCTCCTTGACAGTTAGTCTCCTCGTGGACTAAACTAGTCCAGCTCCAAGAAGACACTGCCCACTTGAATTAAACATCTTCAGTGAAATCTTCCCTTAAAACACCTTTTTATTTTACCTTCCCGTAACCATCGAGGCAAAACAACATCTTCTAGGGAAATATTACCTTCCAATCTGCTTTCTACGCACGTCATGGTTCCATGGCAACAAACAACCTGCTCAACTGAATCATGACATAGTTAAATCATTCAAATCCATCTACCTAGAGTCCTGTGAGATGGTGTTATATTGACCAGGATTCATCAGCTTTAGAACATTTGAAAAGTGCTGCTCTGGTCATTGTTGCCGTTCCCACTAATCTCGTCGTGGCGTCTAGCCCTTCTACCCCTTTGAGTTGGGATGGGCTGCCCACCTCTGGCCTCTTCAGCTGGCCAAGAGCACAAGAATGACTAACAGTTAACCACCACTGAGGAGGAGAAGGGATACAGCAGTCCATATTGGGTGTTTTTATGGGGGTAAAGTAGTAGAGAGTCTGTCAGGGCAGAGGAGAATCAGCGCTGAGCTTCGTATGGTCTCTGGCACATCCCAGCTAGCTAATAGCTTCACGTCAGTTAACGTTCTCTCAGTGTCTAAAATACACACCATCTTCCTTTTAGATAATGCAGAGGCATTCTAGCCTGACGTAGGTTCTCTCAGTGTCTAAAATACACACCATCTTCGTTTTATATAATGCCAAGGCATTCTAGCCTGACGTAGGTTCTCTCAGTGTCTAAAATACACACCATCTTTGTTTTATATAATGCCAAGGCATTCTAGCCTGACGTAGGTTCTCTCAGTTCCTAAAATACACACCATCTTCATTTTATATAGTGCCAAGGCATTCTAGCCTGACGTAGGTTCTCTCAGTGTCTAAAATACACACGATCTTCGTTTTATATAATGCCGAGGCATTCTAGCCAGACATAGGTTCTCTCAAACACTTTCAGTAGGACATGACATGGTATAACATGCAACGTATGCTCACATGTGGTTATCATCAACAACACATATGTGAAGCGTGGTAGTGAATTCTCTGGCGCTAAGTGAACCATATTTAGCATTGTCAGGTGGCTGGCTAATCAAGAACATCATGGTCTGGCATCTTTATCACTGGGAGAGAGAGGAGAGGACTGTACAGTGAGATATGGAGACAAAAGCTCCTCAGAAAGCTCTATGAAAGGCTGAGCAATAGAATAGAAGATCACTTCATCAAAAAGAGCGATATTAATGATATGTTGTACAGAACCAGGAAGTAGACTATAGAGATATTAATGCTACATTGTACAGAAGCAGGAAGTAGACTATAGAGATATTAATGATATGTTGTACAGAACCAGGAAGTAGACTATAGAGATATTAATGCCACGATGTACAGAACCAGGAAGTAGACTATAGAGATATTAATGCTACGTTGTACAGAACCAGGAAGTAGACTATAGAGATATTAATGCTAGACTAGACTATAGAGATATTAATGCTACGTTGCACAGAAGCAGAAAGTAGACTATAGAGATATTAATGCTACATTGTACAGAAGCAGGAAGTAGACTATAGAGATATTAATGCTACGTTGTACAGAACCAGGAAGTAGACTAAAGAGATATTAATGCTACGTTGTACAGAAGCAGGAAGTAGACTATAGAGATATTAATGCTACGTTGTACAGAACCAGGAAGTAGACTATAGAGATATTAATGCTACGTTGTACAGAAGCAGGAAGTAGACTATAGAGATATTAATGCTACGTTGTACAGAAGCAGGAAGTAGACTATAGAGATATTAATGCTACGTTGTACAGAACCAGGAAGTAGACTATAGAGATATTAATGCTACGTTGTACAGAACCAGGAAGTAAACTATAGAGATATTAATGCTATGTTGTACAGAACCAGGAAGTAGACTATAGAGATATTAATGCTACTTTGTACAGAAGCAGGAAGTAGACTATAGAGATATTAATGCTACGTTGTACAGAAGCAGGAAGTAGACTATAGAGATATTAATGCTACGTTGTACAGAAGCAGGAAGTAGACTATAGAGATATTAATGCTACGTTGTACAGAAGCAGGAAGTAGACTATACAGATATTAATGCTACGTTGTACAGAAGCAGGAAGTAGACTATAAAGATATTAATGCTACATTGTACAGAAGCAGGAAGTAGACTATAGAGATATTAATGCTACGTTGTACAGAAGCAGGAAGTAGACTATAAAGATATTAATGCTACGTTGTACAGAACCAGGAAGTAGACTATAGAGATATTAATGCTACGTTGTACAGAAGCAGGAAGTAGACTATAAAGATATTAATGCTACGTTGTACAGAAGCAGGAAGTAGACTATAGAGATATTAATGCAACGTTGTACAGAAGCAGGAAGTAGACTATAAAGATATTAATGCTACGTTGTACAGAACCAGGAAGTAGACTATAGAGATATTAATGCTACGTTGTACAGAACCAGGATATAGACTATAGTGGTATCTGTATTCTGTAGACATAAAGTGTATGTCCAGCAAGGAGGAAGATGGAGGGTATTTTTCCTCTAATATACAGTTGGCCTATATAGGGTTTGGGGTCTATATAGGGTTTGGGGTCTATATAGGGTTTGGGGTCTATATAGGGGTTGGGGTCTATATAGGGTTGGGGTCTATATAGGGTTTGGGGTCTATATAGGAGTTGGGGTCTATACAGGGGTTGGGGTCTATATAGGGGTTGGGGTCTATATAGGGGTTGGGGTCTATATAGGGGTTGGGGTCTATACAGGGGTCTATATAGGGGTTGGGGTCTATATAGGGGTTAGGGTCTATATAGGGGTTAGGGTCTATATAGGGGTCTATATAGGGGTCTATATAGGGGTCTATATAGGGGTTGGGGTCTATATAGGGGTTGGGGTCTATACAGGGGTCTATATAGGGGTTGGGGTCTATATAGGGGTTAGGGTCTATATAGGGGGGGTTGGGGTCTATATAGGGGTCTATATAGGGGTTGGGGTCTATATAGGGTCTATATAGGGGTTGGGGTCTATATAGGGGTTAGGGTCTATATAGGGGTCTATATAGGGGTCTATATAGGGGTTGGGGTCTATATAGGGGTCTATATAGGGGTTAGGGTCTATATAGGGGTCTATATAGGGGTTGGGGTCTATATAGGGGTCTATATAGGGGTTAGGGTCTATATAGGGGTTAGGGTCTATATAGGGGTCTATATAGGGGTCTATATAGGGGTTGGGGTCTATATAGGGGTCTATATAGGGGTCTATATAGGGGTTGGGGTCTATATAGGGGTCTATATAGGGGTTAGGGTCTATATAGGGGTTAGGGTCTATATAGGGGTCTATATAGGGGTTAGGGTCTATATAGGGGTCTATATAGGGATTGGGGTCTGATCATGTTGATGATGAAGAATCCACTTCCATCTTCTCCTGACGTGTGCTGAACTCCCAAAATAACGTATCAGCAATATTTTGGGAGCGTTCCTATTCTAGGGACAGTGACGGTAAATAGTGGTCATTTTCCTGACCCCGTTTCCCGGTGCCGTTCCGGAGAGTTCCCTGGGCTGCAGATGAAAAGGCCGGAGGACAATGAGCCCCACCGCGTCAGAGTAACCAGGGTAACAAAGAGAGGAAAACACTACGACAACCCAACGAACACGTGTCAGTCACACAATTGGGAAAAAAATGGACGCACGCAAGAATAGACAACACACACACACACATGGAAACTGGGATGTTTCCTCCCTTTGTCATCGCGTGGGGATTCATGATTACATAAAGAGAATTATTGTGATTTCAAACATCTCATCTCCAGAAAGCAACCAACTATACACAAAAACAGTGCCTTGGTCTTCATCTCAGCAGTCAAAAGCAGAGTCATCTCCTCTTCGTCAATTTGGATTGCAGAGAACTGATAAGTGGGGTTTGATAAGTGGGTTACGTGTAAAGCAGACCCAACACTAGGGTCAGGGTTAGAAGCTGAAGTCCAGGGACTGAAGCAGCATTGACAGTCAGGCAGAGTGTGTAAAGGCCTCTCACACAAGCAGCCTAATCTCCAGTATGATCAGCCAGTGGGGTTGGTCACCAGTGTCACATTCCCCAGTGACACGCAGACATGCACACGAACACACACTAACCTGTAATGGACTTTCTCTGGTCTATGTTCTTCTGTTTCTTTCTTTCACAATCTGTATTTTTCTACTAACCTTCCCCTCTCACACTCTGTTCTCTCACACTCTGTTCTCTCACACTCTGTTCTCTCACACTCTGTTCTCTCACACTCTGTTCTCTCACACTCTGTTCTCTCACACTCTGTTCTGTCACACTCTGTTCTGTCACACTCTGTTCTGTCACACTCTGTTCTGTCACACTCTGTTCTGTCACACTCTGTTCTCTCACACTCTGTTCTCTCACACTCTGTTCTCTCACACTCTGTTCTCTCACACTCTGTTCTCTCACACTCTGTTCTCTCACACTCTGTTCTCGCTCACTCTGTTCTCTCACCCCCTCCTCCTCTCACCCCTTCTTCTCTCTCCTTCCTCCTCCCTCCCTCCCTCCACCTCCCCTCTCTCTCTCTCTCTCTCCACCTCCCTCCCTCTCTCTCTCTCTCTCTCCACCTCCCTCCCTCTCTCCCTCCCTCCCTCCACCTCCCTCCCTCTCTCCATCTCCCTCTGTCCCTCCCTCTCTCCACCTCCCTCCCTCCACCTCTCCACCTCTCCACATCCCTCCCTCTCTCCACCTCCCTCTCTCCACCTCCCTCTCTCCACCTCCCTCTCTCCACCTCCCTCACTCCACCTCCCTCACTCCACCTCCCTCACTCCACCTCCCTCTCTCCACCACCCTCACTCCACCTCCCTCTCTCCACCTCCCTCTCTCCACCTCCCTCTCTCCACCTCCCTCTCTCCACCTCCCTCTCTCCACCTCCCTCCACTCTAGTATTAGCCTGGTCAGGGACAAAGCTCATGCAAACTTGCAACATTTTGTTAAATATTCGGGGCCCTCAGAATTTCCAGCACCAATGAGATTCAGGCAGACAGACACTGCTGTAAGCTATTTGAGCAATGGATAAGAAGGAACTAGGTAGGCTTATTTTATGACGTTTCAGAGCATGACCTTTTTTCCCCTTTCATGCTGAGTAGTAATCGAAACAGAGAGAGAAGGAAAGATTAAGTTGAGGAACTATTGCCCTTCTCGATGGATGTAAAAACAGACTGTGTTTACTTACTTTGAGAAGCTCCACAGTGATGGTGAGTTGAGACAATCACAAATACTATCAGATCCCAAAATGGGTAGATTTAGAGGCCTCAAACTAGTCCTACTTCTATATGCATAATCAGGTGAGTGTTCCTACTCAAGATTGACAGGAGCACTCTAAACAAAAGAAAACGAATAAATTGACAACTCGTAAATGGAATGAGATAAACCAGTGTAGCCTAAGTTGATCGCTCTAAACAACGTGTCCACTCTGACAATGACAATGCTAAGACTGGAGTAGTAATATATTGAACGCGTTAACAGACATTACCGTAACCAAACAAACATCGTAGATTAGAAACAATGGTAATTAACGGTAAACGTACTACTGGTGATAGAGGTGAGCCGTCCCAGAGGCCTCCGCAATGGACTAGTCCACTCAGACAGGCGTGAATCAGACAGGCGTGAATCAGACAGGCGTGAATCAGACAGGGTGAATCAGACAGGGGTGAATCAGACAGGCGTGAATCAGACAGGCGTGAATCAGAGAGGCGTGAATCAGACAGGCGTGAATCAGACAGGGGTGAATCAGACAGGGGTGAATCAGACAGGGGTGAATCAGACAGGCGTGAATCAGACAGGCGTGAATCAGACAGGGGTGAATCAGACAGGGGTGAATCAGACAGGGGTGAATCAGACAGGCGTGAATCAGACAGGGGTGAATCAGACAGGCGTGAATCAGACAGGCGTGAATCAGACAGGCGTGAATCAGACAGGCGTGAGTGAATCAGACAGGCGTGAATCAGACAGGCGTGAATGAGACAGGGGTGAATCAGACAGGCGTGAATGAGACAGGGGTGAATCAGACAGGCGTGAATCAGACAGGCGTGAATCAGACAGGGGTGAATCAGACAGGCGTGAATCAGACAGGGGTGAATCAGACAGGCGTGAATCAGACAGGCGTGAATCAGACAGGCGTGAATCAGACAGGCGTGAATCAGACAGGCGTCTCGTGTGCCATAATTATTTTGTATACATTTGCCACTGCTGGACTAAAACAAATCTCGGTCGACCAACAGCCTATCAACCAAACAATCAACTAAATGTGGTAGGCCATCAACATGGTTATGGTTCCTCGGCGTGAGGTTTACTCTGCGGTAGGCTGGAGTAGAGCTAGGTAGGCTAAAAGAGACAAGAATGCTACCAAGTCATCTCTTTTTCCAGGCAGGTAACCACCGATTACATCACCACTACACAGGCAGGTAACCACCGATTACATCACCACTACACAGGCAGGTAACCACCGATTACATCACCACTACACAGGCAGGTAACCACCGATTACATCACCACTACACAGGCAGGTACCACCGATTACATCACCACTACACAGGCAGGTACCACCGATTACATCACCACTACACAGGCAGGTACCACCGATTACATCACCACTACACAGGCAGGTACCACCGATTACATCACCACTACACAGGCAGGTACCACCGATTACATCACTACTACACAGGCAGGTACCACCGATTACATCACCACTACACAGGCAGGTACCACCGATTACATCACCACTACACAGGCAGGTAACTACCGATTACATCACCACTACACAGGCAGGTACCACCGATTACATCACCACTACACAGGCAGGTAACCACCGATTACATCACCACTAAACAGGCAGGTACCACCGATTACATCACCACTACACAGGCAGGTACCACCGATTACATCACCACTACACAGGCAGGTAACCACCGATTACATCACCACTACACAGGCAGGTAACTACCGATTACATCACCACTACACAGGCAGGTAACCACCGATTACATCACCACTACACAGGCAGGAACCACCGATTACATCACCACTACACAGGCAGGTACCACCGATTACATCACCACTACACAAGCAGGCACCACCGATTACATCACCACTACACAGGCAGGTAACCACCGATTACATCACCACTACACAGGCAGGTAACCACCGATTACATCACCACTACACAGGCAGGCACCACCGATTACATCACCACTACACAAGCAGGCACCACCGATTACATCACCACTACACAGGCAGGTACCACCAATTACATCACCACTACACAGGCAGGCACCACCGATTACATCACCACTACACAGGCAGGTAACCACCGATTACATCACCACTACACAGGCAGGCACCACCGATTACATCACCACTACACAGGCAGGTAACCACCGATTACATCACCACTACACAGGCAGGCACCACCGATTACATCACCACTACACAAGCAGGCACCACCGATTACATCACCACTACACAGGCAGGCACCACCGATTACATCACCACTACACAGGCAGGCACCACCGATTACATCACCACTACACAGGCAGGTAACTACCGATTACATCACCACTACACAGGCAGGCACCACCGATTACATCACCACTACACAGGCAGGCACCACCGATTACATCACCACTACACAGGCAGGCACCACCGATTACATCACCACTACACAGGCAGGTAACTACCGATTACATCACCACTACACAGGCAGGTAACTACCGATTACATCACCACTACACAGGCAGGCACCACCGATTACATCACCACTACACAGGCAGGTAACCACCGATTACATCACCACTACACAGGCAGGTACCACCGATTACATCACCACTACACAGGCAGGTAACCACCGATTACATCACCACTACACAGGCAGGCACCACCGATTACATCACCACTACACAGGCAGGTAACCAACATCACCACTACACAGGCAGGTACCACCGATTACATCACCACATCACCACTACACAGGCAGGTACCACCGATTACATCACCACTACACAGGCAGGCACCACCGATTACATCACCACTACACAGGCAGGCACCACCGATTACATCACCACTACACAGGCAGGTACCACCGATTACATCACCACTACACAGGCAGGTAACCACCGATTACATCACCACTACACAGGCAGGTACCACCGATTACATCACCACTACACAGGCAGGCACCACCGATTACATCACCACTACACAGGCAGGTCATTCAACCTACAAGGACATTATGAAACACTACTCCTCCTTGTCAAATTGCCTCTGCTTGAAACCGTAAGGCAAGAGAGTCAGTGCCATAACCTGGTTACAGACGCAGGTGAGGAGCTGTTAAGTTGTTAGGTAGCAAGTGGAAGTAGCGTGGCTGCTTTGACAGATCCTTACCGATTCGTCCAGGGCGAAACGCAGGCAGCCATGTTCGTACAGCACAAAGAACCTCCGTTGCCATTTCTGTCGGGAGAGAGAGACAACGTTACTACATCTGTCTGCAGGGAGAGAGAGAGAGACAACGTTACTACATCTGTCTGCAGGGAGAGAGAGAGACAACGTTACTACATCTGAAGACGTGTTTAGGAACAGCCTATGATTTAATACTGTATGTCTGCAGGGAGAGAGAGGAAGGGTGTTGGGCTGAAACATGCCACCGGACTACTAGTGTGTAGTAACATAGTGAGACAAGCTTCAAGATACAAGGGACGGCTAGTGGTTAGAGTGTAGGGGCGGCAGGTAGCCTAGTGGTTAGAGTGTAGGGGCGGCAGGTAGCCTAGTGGTTAGAGTGTAGGGGCGGCAGGTAGCCTAGTGGTTAGAGTGTAGGGACGGCAGGTAGCCTAGTGGTTAGAGTGTAGGGACGGCAGGTAGCCTAGTGGTTAGAGTGTAGGGGCGGCAGGTAGCCTAGTGGTTAGAGTGTAGGGGCGGCAGGTAGCCTAGTGGTTAGAGTGTAGGGGCGGCAGGTAGCCTAGTGGTTAGAGTGTCGGGACGGCAGGTAGCCTAGTGGTTAGAGTGTAGGGACGGCAGGTAGCCTAGTGGTTAGAGTGTAGGGACGGCAGGTAGACTAGTGGTTAGAGTGTAGGGACGGCAGGTAGCCTAGTGGTTAGAGTGTAGGGACGGCAGGTAGCCTAGTGGTTAGAGTGTAGGGACGGCAGGTAGCCTAGTGGTTAGAGTGTAGGGACGGCAGGTAGACTAGTGGTTAGAGTGTAGGGACGGCAGGTAGCCTAGTGGTTAGAGTGTAGGGACGGCAGGTAGCCTAGTGGTTAGAGTGTAGGGACGGCAGGTAGCCTAGTGGTTAGAGTGTAGGGACGGCAGGTAGACTAGTGGTTAGAGTGTAGGGATGGCAGGTAGCCTAGTGGTTAAAGTGTAGGGACGGCAGGTAGCCTAGTGGTTAGAGTGTAGGGATGGCAGGTAGCCTAGTGGTTAGAGTGTAGGGATGGCAGGTAGCCTAGTGGTTAGAGTGTAGGGATGGCAGGTAGCCTAGTGGTTAGAGTGTAGGGATGGCAGGTAGCCTAGTGGTTAGAGTGTAGGGATAGCAGGTAGCCTAGTGGTTAGAGTGTAGGGATGGCAGGAAGCCTAGTGGTTAAAGTGTAGGGACGGCAGGTAGACTAGTGGTTAGAGTGTAGGGACGGCAGATAGCCTAGTGGTTAAAGTGTAGGAACGGCAGGTAGACTAGTGGTTAGAGTGTAGGGACGGCAGGTAGACTAGTGGTTAGAGCGTAGGGATGGCAGGAAGCCTAGTGGTTAAAGTGTAGGGACGGCAGGTAGACTAGTGGTTAGAGTGTAGGGACGGCAGGTAGACTAGTGGTTAGAGTGTAGGGACGGCAGGTAGACTAGTGGTTAGAGTGTAGGGGCGGCAGGTAGCCTAGTGGTTAGAGTGTAGGGGCGGTATGTAGCCTAGTGGTTAGAGTGTAGGGACGGCAGGTAGCCTAGTGGTTAGAGTGTAGCGCCAGTAAGCAAAAGGGTGCTAGATCAAATCCCTGAGCTGACAAAGTAAAAATCTGTCGTTCTGCCCCCTGAACAAGGCAGTTAATCCACGGTTCCCCGGTAGGCCGTCATTGTAAAATAAGAATTTGTTCTTAACCTACTTGCCTAGTTAAATAAAGGTTCAATTAAAAAAACTAATGACATGACGACCCTGCAGTGGACCCTCAGGTCTACATCCACTGTATACAAACACTACCGACGCAGGTTCAGAGTCCATTTCTCTGACTCTATTGATCATCGGTCTGTAGTGTTTCAAGCTCTTCCATTACTCTCCGAACAAGATCTAGCTTCCTAAGTGGATTTTAAAAACCCGATAAAAACCTCCTGCTGGTCCACGTTCACTCATCCCCTCATCTCACTACAGGGTTCTGCTGCCTGGGGAATGGTGTTCGGCGAATGTTTATCATGTGACTACAGTGCTACGGAACAGCGAACATGCATACTAACCCATCCCCCACTTCATGTGAGCGCACACACACACACACACACACACACACACACACACACACACACACACACACACAAACACACATCATGGGTGCTCTTACCCGGGATCTTTGCATGGGATTGCTAAAGTCTGTTCCCTCGGGGGCCAAGCACAGCCATCCGCCATAAATAGGTTTGGCCTGTAAAACACAAGAGAACAGAGTAATTTAGACGAGCATTAACATTGAGGGGGGAGGGGGAAAGCAGAGAGAGAGAAAGTCTGGGTGAATGAGTAGAGAGAGACCCTCAAGGCGAGGCCGTGTTAAAACCACACCGGTTAGCAAGCCTGTCAGCGTAATCAGCACCATTTGATGCTACAATGCACTGCCTTTCCGTTCCATGAGTCTAGAATGAAGCTTTCTGTGTGAACAACAACCAGCGCCTGCCTATTAATCTATATTCACCTCATGGAAGTATTTTTGAGCCAAAAAAACCTTCTCGTTCCCAACGAAAACACAGAGGAGAAGTTCAGAAAGACGTGGAAACATAAACAGGGAGACAGAGTTCCCACAAGGCCGAGGGGGAGAAACATTTCAAATGGGTGCTCTTTGTACTCTATTAAAAAACTCCTGTCTGTCTCTAATTTTGACTGTTAAACATTACCAAGAAGCAGCTGTCAGGCCCGTTGGGCTCCTTTTCCCACTCTGAACCCTTCAATTCCAGGCTAGCGTCTCCCCTGCAGCAGAGAAGTGTAGGATTATTAGTCTGCGGGGGATTTTGACCATATTGCTAGCTAGCCCGTGCCTCTGTATATCAGTCATAAATCCACATGTGCCTTGTTTCAGCTTGCGAAAACTGCCTGACTAATGTGTCTACAGAGACAGGTAGATGAAGTGGTGCCTTCTAAAAAGGTGATAGGTGATTGAGGTAAACGTGTCAGGACATAGTCCTTAGACATCTGATAAGAAGAGTCTGGTGGCCTCCCGAGTGGTGCAGTGGTCTTAGTGCTAGCTGTGCCACTAGAGATTCTGGGTTAGAGAGTCCAGGCTCTGTCGCAGCCGGCCGCGACCGGGAGACCCATGGGGTGGCGCACAATTAGCCCGGCGTCGTCTGGGTCAGGGGAGGGTTTGGCCAGCAGGGATGTCCTTGTCCCATTGTGCACTAGCGACCCCTGTGGTGGGCCGGGTGCAGTGCACACTGACACGGTCGCCAGGTGTACAGTGTTTCCTCTGACACATTGGTGCGGCTAGCTTCCAGGTTAAGTGGGCATTGTGTCAAGAAGCAGTACGTCTTGGTTGGGTCGCGTTTCGGAGGACTCACGGCTCCCAACCTTCGACTCTTCCGAGTCCGTACGGGGAGTTGCAACAATGAGACAAGACTAACTACCAATTGGAAACCAGGAAATTGGAGTGAAAAAGGGGTACAAATGTTATTATATAATAAAAGAACAATCTGGCATTTAGACTGAGGATTAGCATACACCAGACACGATCCAAAATGGATATTTCCTGTCCTCGGATCCTATATAGGGGTGGAAGACAGCCTAGCAATTAAGAGCGGTGGGACAGAAACCGAAAGGTCACTGGTTCGAATTCCCGAGCTGTTTCAGTTGTGCCCTTGAGCAAGGCACTTAACCCTAAATTGCGTCGGGGTCACCGTCAATAATGGCCGACCCCAGGACGTGACCCCACTCTTCGAGGGCGCCTCAGAGGGAGTGGGGTATGCAAAAAACACATAGGACAAATACTATTCTATTATTATAGCTATATGGGTAATGTGATCAATAAATGAGGCCATACCACACAGGTAAGAGGTGTTTTATAGCATAGCAAACTATTTCTCCATTGGTCGAGAGACAGCGGCAGAGAAAACAGAGCGAGAAAGAGACTGACAGAAGAGAATGAGAGAGAGACAAAAGGAGAGGTAGAGAGAACGAGTGAGAAAGAGACAGAGGAGAGAATGAGAGAGAGACAAAAGGAGAGGTAGAGAGAACGAGTGAGAAAGAGACTAACAGGAGAGAATGAGAGAGAGACAAAAGGAGAGGTAGAGAGAACGAGTGAGAAAGAGACTGACAGGAGAGAATGAGAGAGAGACAAAAGGAGAAGTAGAGAGAACGAGTGAGAAAGAGACTAACAGGAGAGAATGAGAGAGAGACAAAAGGAGAGGTAGAGAACGAGTGAGAAAGAGACTGACAGAAGAGAATGAGAGAGAGACAAAAGGAGAGGTAGAGAGAACGAGTGAGAAAGAGACTAACAGGAGAGAATGAGAGAGAGACAAAAGGAGAGGTAGAGAGAACGAGTGAGAAAGAGACTGACAGAAGAGAATGAGAGAGAGACAAAAGGAGAGGTAGAGAGAACGAGTGAGAAAGAGAGAGGAGAGAATGAGAGAGAGACAAAAGTAGAGGTAGCGAGAACGAGCAGCTTTGTAGCCCATAATGATGTTGGTGGGCCTGAGGAGCCAGGAGGCCTGGAAAGCAGAGGAGAGACACACCCTTGCACTCTTCCTCCACATACAGGCCTCACTTCCTCTACAGTGGTCCTCCCGTTACCTTTCTGTCCCCTCTCCCCCCCAAGGCAAGCCCGACCACCGGCAGTGAGGTTAAGGATCAATCCCAATAGACAACAATAGTAACGGCGTCTTTTCTTAGGCACTAATGTGTTTTAGTTCAGAACAGAGGCTTTAATAGTTCTACAATACTTCCAATGGTTAATCATTCATCCCCATTACTACTCCACATTGAACAGCTACATTACTACTCTACATTACTACTCCACATTGAACAGCTACATTACTACTCCACATTGAACAGCTACATTAGTACTCCACATTACTACTCCACATTGAACAGCTACATTACTACTCCACATTACTACTCCACAATGAACAGCTACATTACTACTCCACATTGAACAGCTACATTAGTACTCCACATTAGTACTCCACATTACTACTCCACATTGAACAGCTACATTACTACTCCACATTACTACTCCACATTGAACAGCTACATTACTACTCCACATTGAACCGCTACATTACTACTCCACATTGAACAGCTACATTACTACTCCACATTACTACTCCACATTGAACAGCTACATTACTACTCCACATTGAACAGCTACATTACTACTCCACATTGAACAGCTACATTACTACTCCACATTGAACAGCTACATTACTACTCCACATTACTACTCCACATTGAACAGCTACATTACTACTCCACATTGAACAGCTACATTACTACTCCACATTGAACAGCTACATTACTACTCCACATTGAACAGCTACATTACTACTCCACATTGAACAGCTACATTACTACTCCACATTGAACAGCTACATTACTACTCCACATTGAACAGCTACATTACTACTCCACATTGAACAGCTACATTACTACTCCACATCGAACAGCTACATTACTACTCCACATTGAACAGCCACATTACTACTCCACATTGAACAGCCACATTACTACTCCACATTGAACAGCTACATTACTACTCCACATTGAACAGCTACATTACACTCCACATTACTACTCCACATTGAACAGCTACATTACTACTCCACATTGAACAGCTCCTACATTGAACAGCTACATTACTACTCCACATTGAACAGCCACATTACTACTCCACATTGAACAGCTACATTACTACTCCACATTGAACCGCTACATTACTACTCTACATTGAACAGCTACATTACTACATTGAACCACATTACTGAACAGCTACATTACTACTCCACATTGAACAGCTACATTACTACTCCACATTGAACAGCTCCACATTGAACAGTTACATTACTACTCCACATTGAACAGCTACATTACTACTCCACATTACTACCTTACATTGAACAGCTACATTACTACTCCACATTGAACAGCTACATTACTACTCCACATTGAACAGCTACATTACTACTCCACATTACTACTCCACATTGAACAGCTACATTACTACTCCACATTGAACAGCTACATTACTACTCCACATTACTACTCCACATTGAACAGCTACATTACTACTCCACATTGAACCACAGAGAAACGCTTACATTACTACTCCACATTGAACCACAGAGGACGGCTACATTATTGTTTTACTGTTCTCACATGGTATGCATTTGTTGCATGAGAAATAAGGAGTGCTGTTACTGCCTCGTCGTCATTGAATTGTGTGGTAGGATATCCATTAGCGGATTCTGGTGTGATTGATGTAGTGATGTCCCATTCCCTGGGGTCATTTCTCTCTCCCTACCACTAGCTGCTCCGTTCGAGTATCACTCCCACACCAAGGGAGAGTCAAAAACAAGGGGGAGGGTTCAGGGAGGGGGTGGGGGGTTATTGGGATTCAACACAACTCTCCATTTCCTCCCCACTACAGACCAAGGGGCCCTTAATGACTGAAGGGGCTTCCTCTCTCCTCCACTCATTTCAGAGCCATGCTAAAAAGTCCATTCAAATGTACTGTGTAGTCCGATTGTCCACCTTACTCCTGCTAGCCAAGTAAAACCATTGCAGAGCCTTGGTCATTCTGGAATAGAAATGGAACGTATAGATCTAACATACATGATTCTGGACCATGTGGAATTGAGATCAATGTATGTGTATCCTAGAACGCTGGTCTCCACCGGTGAGAGTAACCTCTGGGAAACTCTGCTCCAGTTTCAAGCCCGACCCCGCACTTCCTTTCACAAGCTCTTCCTCTCCTTCCTCCCCCCAAACTCCTGCCCCCACCACCTCCTCCCTGAGTTCTCTTCTCTCTCCTTCCCTCTATACTCGTCTCCTACCACCTCTCCCAGACTGTTTCTGCTCACTCACTCACCCAGCCACCACCCTCTCTCAAATCCCTCTGTCTATACCTCCATCACATCCCCCCCATCTCTCCCTCCCCACCATCTATCCTGAGTGTGTTGTCCCCCTCTCCGATGCCTCGGGAACTACAGGGCAGTGTAGCTCAGCGATAGTTATTAAGGGTTGTTTTTCTGGATCTAGGCTCTCTCCTCTCTCAAAAGAACATACAAAGTGCTCTCTCTGGCACACATCATCATATGAGCTTGGAGGCATCTAGACCTAGGTCTACAGATCAGGGAAATAAGTCATTTTTCCCACTAAACTACCTGCCAAAGACGTAATCTGCTTTGACGCCCCTCTCCTCCCACAGTTCCACCTTCCTCCCGTCATTGCGGTGTATAACAAAGAGATTGTTTATATTGGATACTGTTCCTCCACATTCTGTTCCTTTTCCTTCAGATAACTTATCCATGTGGGCTAGGAATATTGTTTTGTTTTTTCTCTTCTCAATGTTGCAATCATGAGGGAGGTTTGATCAAATGACAGGAGAGTGAAAGATTGAGCCCTTTTCCTTCACGTCCAGAATCAGATTCAAAATAACTTGTTTTTTAATATAGGGCTCAAATTGAGTTAGACTAAACGAGAGCTTCTCTTGGAGTCATTCCGTGTTTCAACTTCATTAGGACAACATGGAAGCACCCCGACCTCTAGTCATCTACTTACTAGCAGCCCAGTGGAGGGAAGAGGAAACACCCTCCATGTTTCACTTATGATTTCTACACTTCCACTTTCCTGCTATTTCCATTTGGTCCACTCATCCCAAAAGAAGTCATTAAATAATATGAGCGAGCAGATAGCCTACAGTCTTCAATAATGTTGACATTGTCTTGTCGAAAATGGCGGTCAATGTCATGGCTAGTTTCTCAGAATGGATTTGGGATAGAATGTGGTTCTTCCAAAGTATTGTTTTATTTTATGAAAGCAGGCCTAGCTAGCGTAGAAGATTATTGTTTACGTTGTCAGGTTAAGATCCGTCTGGTATGAGACCAAGTCATTTCCAGCCCTGTATAGAGAACAGAAGCATCTCTGGCTCCACCTGTGATGTCATAAAGGACCGTCTAAAGGGGATCCTTGGGACGTCCCAACGTTGATGTCACCCCCATTGACGTTGAAATTTAAAAATGGTTTGGTAAGTGTTAGGGTTGGGTAAAGGTTATAGGTAAGGGTTATGTTTAGGGGTTAAGGTTAGTGTATAGCCCTCCCAAGGATTCCGGATAGCACTAACCGAGAGAGGAGGGCTGCATCTCAGTGAGATTAAGAAAGTGATGTAAATCACTTTAAGATTCTATGCCTGACTCAGCAGTCCGGGTTGGAAGGGGTTAACCCCGCAGTAATCACAAGCAGGCCGTCACACACAAACACACACATCCTCACGCACAGTCTCGTCGGAGGAGAGGACCGCTTGCTGTTGTTGCTGTTCTTAAAGCCACGTTCAAGGGCCCATCTGGACATCATCGCATGGGATCAATTACAGGATACAAGCGAGACTAGCTAACGATCTGGAAGACAGATCTTCTCATTCACTACTTCGCTGGCTGAAGGAAAAGGCGAGATAAGCTTATTTTTTGGACTGGAAACGTGTCATTTCAACCAAAGACTTGACGGTGCTTTGTTTCTAACGGATGTGTACTCAAGTCCACATTCATGACGACTGTGTGTGTGTACTCAAGTCCACATTCATGACGACTGTGTGTGTGTACTCAAGTCCACATTCATGACAACTGTGTGTGTGTACTCAAGTCCACATTCATGACGACTGTGTGTGTGTACTCAAGTCCACATACATGACTGTGTGTGTACTTGAGTCTACAACTTCATATTTTCAGTTGTGTAACATCTTGAGCAGGAGTGTAACAGTCCACATACTGGTACCAAACCCGGTTGGTACCGCTGGTGCACACTGTGAATCGGATGAATACGGAAAAACAATAGATGAAAAAAAAGACACTAACGCTGCATTGTATGCCTCTTAGTAACTGTGAGATGAAAAAAAAACATCTGACTATTCCGTTAAAAACAACTAGAGCCAATGTGCACATTGTAATCAAAAATGTGAATATTAACTGGCCCATTTCAAACCTGTCCTTTTGTGAGGCACAGCGGGGAACTAGTTGTGTATCATGGAGGGCGGTGGATAAACCAGGAGGCTCTTCATCATCGGTTAAACCTCTAGTTTGGGAACTAGTTGTGTATCATGGAGGGTGGTGGATAAACCAGGAGGCTCTTCATCATCGGTTAAACCTCTAGTTTGGGAACTAGTTGTGTATCATGGAGGGCGGTGGATAAACCAGGAGGCTCTTCGGTTAAACCTCTAGTCTAGTTGTTATCATGGAACCTCTAGTTTGGGAACTAGTTGTGTATCATGGAGGGTGGTGGATAAACCAGGAGGCTCTTCATCATCGGTTAAACCTCTAGTTTGGGAACTAGTTGTGTATCATGGAGGGTGGTGGATAAACCAGGAGGCTCTTCATCATCGGAAACCTCTTTTGGGAACTAGTTGTGTATCATGGAGGGTGGTGGATAAACCAGGAGGCTCTTCATCATCGGTTAAACCTCTAGTTTGGGAACTAGTTGTGTATCATGGAGGGTGGTGGATAAACCAGGAGGCTCTTCATCATCGGTTAAACCTCTAGTTTGGGAACTAGTTGCGTATCATGGAGGGTGGTGGATAAACCAGGAGGCTCTTCAAAAACCTCTAGTTTGGGAACTATCATGGAGGGTGGTGGATAAACCAGGAGGCTCTTCATCATGGAAACCTCTAGTTTGGGAACTGGTGGAGGGTGGTGGATAAACCAGGAGGCTCTTCATCATCGGTTAAACCTCTAGTTTGGGAACTAGTTGTGTCTCATGGAGGGTGGTGGATAAACCAGGAGGATCTTCATCATCGGTTAAACCTCTAGTTTGGGAACATTTCGTCTTCCCAGTAGATTACAACAGCGAAGGGCATAGAGTGTTTATGTTGCCACTGCTCAACCAGAATAGCCTGTGCAGCTGCCAACACCTCAAATACGTAGACACGTTTACACAGACACCGAAGCAAGATGAAAACGCAAAAAAAATCAAAATAATAATAAACTTCTCCCCTCTGCATTCAAGCACCCCGTCCGCAGCCGATTCTGACCGGGCCAAATAGAATTACTAGAGAGAAAGGTATGTTAATAGCCACGGATATGTGCCCAATCTCAGTGGTTAAGAACAGGGGTTTTCAGCACCTTGTGAAAGTGCTCGAACCACGTTATAAACTTCTCCTTCTCGCACCCATTTCAATAAACAGGAAGTACCCCGCTCTATGTATGCAAGCTAAAGTCAATGTTGTCAATGAGTTGGCCAATGAACCCGTGTTGCATTTGTCAGCAATCAAGTTTTCAAGATATGTAACTTTCAAAATACAGAAATCATCCCCGTATGATGCATAGTTGATGAGTAATTGTGTGTTTTCATTTAAGAAAGTCCAGTGTTGTTATTCCTTATGGTGCTCTTATGTGATTCGACTTGGATCATGCCTTATTCGACTGATGATCTTGTATGGAGTCAGGAATAACAACACTTTGGATTTTATTAAATAAACAAAAAACATTTTTGCCATTTCCTTTTCCCGCTGTTCACTGAAACTGAACTGTGACCCCGAAACCGCAGCAAGTACCAAACAATGGGTTTGGTGAACCACTACACCCCTAATCTTGAGTCAGCTCAGCTGCAGAGAACCCACGGCCGGGGTCACATTCAGGAGGGCACCATCGTATTGTTTGCGTCCACAGATATCTGTGTGTGGCAGATAATGCCCCTGAGTCAGCTGGTGACCCTGCTTGCCAATGCCAGCCCTATGGGACAAGGGGATCGTTCAGGTCAATGTCTCCCATGATGGGTCAGCTGATTCCTCCTTTTGGATGGGTGGTGTGAATTTGCCAGTTATAAAATGCTATTTCTAACCAGAACCTAGTCAAAAACCTGGTTCATCCATCTATTCAAATCTAAAATGTTCATCTGTGGCTTTCCACGATTGTCATATTATCACATCTTATTCCTACATTTGAACCAGTGGTTGATGATTGCGAGAAACCCTGGTTTTTCCCATCAGAACCACACCTTAGTTTGTCAGGCTGAAGCAGGGTAAACAGTTACTGAATGAGGATACAGCCTGAATGTCTTACACACACACTATTGGCAATACGAAAGCTGATTAATAGACTTGAGGAATTCGCTACAGCCGCAATAACATCTGCTAAATATGGTGTATGTGACCAATAAAATTAGATTTGATTTTAGGATTTCAAAGTAGACTGCATGAAATAGGTCAACACTGTGTCACCGTTTTAAAACTCTGGTATAAAAACCTACAATACTATGCGAAGTTCCATTGCAAGTTTGACTAGCTAACTGTCTAATTCAATTATTACATAACCTGCCAGCAACAGCAAGCTCGACACGCCCAAATGGTTATATTGTAACTAGATTAGCAACGAGTTCACGTTACAAGCACCTATGCTACAATGTGGCAACAGCACCACAATAACAACGCATTACCTGATTCAGATCTTGATCGGTCAAGAGATGCAACTCCCGAGGTTTGAAGCAATTCTGACATTTACTTTTATTGAAAATGTTCGCCTGGAATTTCCTGCAAGAGTTGTCTTTCGCCGTAGACATTGTATTTCGCCTCCGTTCACCGTAAAATGCAAAGGTGAAAGAAAAAAAAGAATGAAAAAAATGTAGACAGTGTTTAATTCCGTTGTTTTCTTTAGCTACGTTTATTTCATCCAATTTGGCACATTGTCCCAGCAATCCAATTGCATGATCATCCCAATAACAAGCGGTCTCGAGTTCACACACACACACAATCCATATTCAAAGGTCTTGTGTTGTTTAGTTGTACCCAATGTACATTATCCAATATTGACTGCTAGACGACACCATTCGTGTGCGTTATTCAGTCCATGGCCTGTATCCACAAAGGCAAGCGAGTAACAAGGTAGTTTTTGTTGTAATCGATAGTTAGCTAACTAGCCAATGTTATTGTGCGAACCACAAAAATAGAAATTTCACAGAGTTAGCAGCCTCAAGCTCCAAGGTAACAGCTTCCATCGGGTGGTAACCTAAGTTACACCCATTGAAAGGGGGAAAAAAACACAAAAGTGGAGGTAGCTGGCTAGCAAGCTAAACGTAACAGTAACTCTTTGCGAAGTTTATCACGACTGTTTATTCACTGGCTAGCAAGCTGGGTAATAAAATCCTCTCGCCTAGCTAGGTATTTAGGTAGTGTGGAATACAAAGCTTCTGCGTAATTAACTCCCCGCTGACACATAGTACTCAGGCGAAGCGCTTCTTACACAATCATTGAAGCACACACGAGTTTTTCGGTTTTGGTTTCCATGGATAGCAGCGCCCCTGGGTTCATTTTTCTTCTTCTTTTTTTTCTTCCGGGAGATCTCTTAACCAATGGGAGGGAGGTCGCGGACGCACAGATTTTCTGATGGAATTGTCATGGTATCTCGCGATAGTTGCTCTACAACGCCAACTAGCTAGGGATGGGGACGCAACAATAACGAATAAACACTAGAATGTGTTTTGCTTTGTGTTGGCCAATGACAGGTTTTGAATTACCAGTCGGCCATATTGGTAATCCGCAGAAGATGCAGTCCTCATAGGAATGAAGTGAATTCTACATTATTTAAGTTAAATGTTTCAAGGACAAAAGTACATTTATTTGATGTATTTTGTTGTTGTTGTTGTAGTGGGGACAGTAACATTAACTTGTATATCTAAATGTTTTTATTCATATGTTAAGCTCACATAATATCATTTAATAGCATTATGCATTAAGGTGTTTGTAATCGATTAAACGTGGCAAAAACAAATGTTTTTCTATTGCTTCTAAAATCATTGTTACAACGATGGGACAGTAGTAAAATGGAGGAGTGGTGGCTTCGAAACAGCGCCCCCTAAATTGTTCTAGTATATATAAACCATTGGCCACACGGAGAGCTCCAATGACCATTTGTGCCTCTGAACGGATCTAGAATCAGATTTCTCTTCTGTTATCCCATCCTAAAGCCAACCCAGGATCAATAGCTAATGGAATAAGTACCAGGGACAAAACCAGTAGCGGTGCTTGATAAAATCTCTGAGGAAGCCAAGCCAACCCAGGATCAATAGCTAATGGAATAAGTACCAGGGACAAAACCAGTAGCAGTGCTTGATAAAATCTCTGAGGAAGCCAAGACAACCCAGGATCAATAGCTAGTGGAATAAGTACCAGGGACAAAACCAGTAGCGGTGCTTAGGTAAAATCTCTGAGGAAGCCAAGCCAACCCAGGATCAATAGCTAGTGGAATAAGTACCAGGGACAAAACCAGTAGCGGTGCTTGGTAAAATCTCTGAGGAAGCCAAGCCAACCCAGGATCAATAGCTAGTGGAAAAACCAGTACGGTGGTTGGTAAAATCAGGACAAAACCAGCCAACCCAGGATCAATAGCGGTGCTAAGTACCAGGACAAAACCAGTAGCGGTCTCTGAGGAAGCCAAGCCAACCCAGGATCAATAGCTAGTGGAATAAGTACCAGGGACAAAACCAGTAGCGGTGCTTAGGTAAAATCTCTGAGGAAACCAAGCCAACCCAGGATCAATAGCTAGTGGAATAAAAACCAGGGACAAAACCAGTAGCGGTGCTTGGTAAAATCTCTGAGGAAGCCAAGCCAACCCAGGATCAATAGCTAGTGGAATAAGTACCAGTGACAAAACCAGTAGCGGTGCTTGATAAAATCTCTGAGGAAGCCAAGCCAACCCAGGATCAATAGCTAGTGGAATAAGTACCAGGGACAAAACCAGTAGCGGTGCTTGGTAAAATCTCTGAGGAAGCCAAGCCAACCCAGGATCAATAGCTAGTGGAATAAGTACCAGGGACAAAACCAGTAGCGGTGCTTGATAAAATCTCTGAGGAAGCCAAGCCAACCCAGGATCAATAGCTAATGGAATAAGTACCAGGGACAAAACCAGTAGCGGTGCATAGGTAAAATCTCTGAGGAAGCCAATCCAAGGCAGTAAAAAAGCCATATTACAACCTACAACCTTGTGATAATTGTGTTGTTTGCTCTATAGCCCATTAGTTCACACGCCACCGTGATATACAATAAGGCCGTGACAACAAAAAGACAACAATCACACAGCGGAATAAATTCAACAACAGATACGTTTGTTTCATCACAAAACCAGAGAACAACATCTGTCCGGTGACAAAGCAAATACTGCATGTAAACAAGCCGTTCTTATCACCTGCAGCATGGTTAAGCAAGTTAACGTTTTCAACATGAAACAACTACGGATTTAGAACCATGGAGTGACAGTCATCACAAAGACAACAGGAGCCCTGCCTCCGCTACACCAGCACCATTTCAACTTAAACTGCTTCAAGTTAGCATACTAAAGCATTTTTCAACTGTGACACCACGTTGTCATATTTTATGCTGTCTGTCAACTTTGCCATCCTCAAGGCTATTAAGTGATGGGCATCAACGTGTCTTCTGTGATTATAGCTCAGCTTTTCTGTTGCTGAACATGTAACATCCAATTTACACAGACATTCTTTCAATCCGTAGAGTTTTCAAGTCGTGGTTTCTGACACATCCCTGAAAATCCCAGATCTTTCACGTACCATTGTAATATTCCTACAGTCTAGTATCACAAGTCTGTCCTACTATCTGCGACGATAAGCAGAACTACCGCACTCATTCGAAGGGTATGTGAAACACCCCACCCATCCTCGGTCTTTATAAAATGAGAACGAATCGAATTGGTTTTCCCCCACACATGTTCAAATAAAGTTTTAGTATATTGAGATCGGACTGCCTTCTTAGTGGTTTTTCCACCACACTGTAAATCCTCAGATGTCAATGACAACATCTGCATACAGAGACAGAGGTAGCCTACTTGTTATCAACAACGTCTGCATACAGAGGCAGCCTACTTGTTATCAACAACATCTGCATACAGAGGTAGCCTACTTGTTATCAACAACGTCTGCATACAGAGGCAGCCTACTTGTTATCAACAACATCTGCATACAGAGGCAGCCTACTTGTTATCAACAACATCTGCATACAGAGGCAGCCTACTTGTTATCAACAACGTCTGCATGCCCATAGTGAACCTTCTAAAATAGATTTTGGGCTATACTATATATGTAGTGTGTATATATACTATATATATATACACTATATATGCCTACTAATAATGCAACAATCAACGAGGCACACAACTGTAGGATCTGTTCACATTGTTGTTCAATTATTTTGTTGACACAGTGGAGATGGAGTGCGATGAAGTAATATGTTTGGCATTTAGTTACACAGTTGCAGTTCAATTGCAGTAACTAGCACATCACACCACACCACCCTTTCTCACAGTTTTGCTACTTTAAAAACTGATTGGTAATTTATTCATTAATCAGTGACAAGTAAGCGTCTGAATAGTTCTGATGCTAACAATAAGCTTATTTTCAGACAGAGATAATACATTTGAATGGACGAAGGGATAGAGGCATAGATCGGTTACCTAACTGAACCTGGAAAACAACAGAGGATTATTGCCTTACGCAAACTGTAAGTGATCCGAGAATAACTCAGATTACAGGTGTGTGTGTGTGTGTGTGTGTGTGTGTGTGTGTGTGTGTGTGTGTGTGTGTGTGTGTGTGTGTGTGTGTGTGTGTGTGTGTGTGTGTGTGTGTGTGTGTGTGCGCTGTAGCCGTCTAGCCTATTTGTTAACCAGGCGATAACATGTGTCAACCTACCAATGCTTTGGTTGTGCTGTGCTGTGGTGCCTGCATACAGAGCATGCATATCGCTTTTGTTAATGAGAATTGGTGTCACGATAAGTTATATTTCTTATTGTATAGGGTGGGTAAGGTCGTTTGTTTATGTCCCCATTTCCTTCCTAGGGGTACCCAGGAACTATCTAGGGTGTGACACAGTGCAAGTATCCTGGAGGCATTTAATGACTGTCCTGGAGGCATTTAGTGACTATCCTGGAGGCATTTAGTGACTATCCTGGAGGCATTTAGTGACTGTCCTGGAGGCATTTAGTGACTATCCTGGAGGCATTTAGTGACTATCCTGGAGGAATTTAGTGACTGTCCTGGAGGCATTTAATGACTATCCTGGAGGCATTTAGTGACTGTCCTGGAGGCACTTAGTGACTGTCCTGGAGGCATTTAGTGACTGTCCTGGAGGCATTTAGTGACTGTCCTGGAAGCATTTAATGACTATCCTGGAGGCATTTAGTGACTGTCCTGGAGGCACTTAGTGACTGTCCTGGAGGCATTTAATGACTATCCTGGAGGCATTTAGTGACTGTCCTGGAGGCATTTAGTGACTGTCCTGGAGGCATTTAGTGACTGTCCTGGAGGCACTTAGTGACTGTCCTGGAGGAATTTAGTGACTGTCCTGGAGGCATTTAGTGACTGTCCTGGAGGCATTTAGTGACTGTCCTGGAGGCATTTAGTGACTGTCCTGGAGGCATTTAGTGACTATCCTGGAGGCACTTAGTGACTATCCTGGAGGCACTTAGTGACTATCCTGGAGGCATTTAGTGACTAGCCTCGAGGTGAAAGAAAGGCATTTTGTGGCAACAGGCAACTTGGTCCGGCCCAATGTATTTTTCGGTGTTTTCCTCAGACACTCTTTACATGGCCAGTGTGTCATCAGTGCTACCACACTCACCCTGCAAAACCCTGGAGGCTCACATGCACAGGGGAAAGACAGGGATATACATCGATTAGAGGGGAGGGGATGTTGTGTGTATTGTCTTTTGTATACAGTGACTGTACATGATTGGGGCTACTGGTGTGGCTATATTTGAGTAATATTGTCAGTGTGACGAGTAAAGTTCACTCTTAGAAAAAAGGGTTCCAAAAGGGTTCTGCGGTTGTCCCCATAGAGAACCCTTTTTGGTTCCATGTAGAACCTTTTGTGTTCTACCTTTTGGGTTCTACCTGGAACCCAAAAGGCTTCTACTTGGAAACAAATGGGGTTCTTCAAAAGGTTATTCTATGGGTACAGCCAAAGAACCCATTTGGTTCTAGATAGCACCTTTTTTTCTAGAGTGTAGGAGTAAAATATAAGTGTTTGCTCTCTAGGTGGTTAAGTGGTTAAGTGGTGTCTTTGCCATATGCATGTTCCTATCCAATCCTTGTAAATCTAGAGCCAAGGGGTTTGGGGTCGGTTCGGCAGTAGGCCTTGGGGTTTGAAAGTAGGCCTTGGGGTTTGGGGTGGGTTTGGAAGTAGGCCTTGGGGTTTGGTGTGGGTTTGGAAGTATGCCTTGGGGTTTGGTGTGGGTTTGACTTAAGGAAGTGGATGGCTGCAAACGCTCCACCAAGAAACAAAGGGATCTTCTGTTGAATCTGACAATTAATCTTGATGGTTGTACAGTCGTCTCAAATAAAACTGTGAAGGACCTCGGCGTTACTCTGGACCCTGATCTCTCTTTTGACGAACATATTAAGACTGTTTCAAGGACAGCTTTTTACCATCTACGTAACATTGCAAAAATCAGAAACTTTCGGTCCAAAAATGATGCAGAAAAATGAATCCATGCT